>NW_028143470.1:0-87000 GCF_977018435.1 Lepisma saccharinum | reverse complement strand
TTAATTTTGGCCACCCGGTATATAAAAATGGATGAATGTTTGTGTGTTTGTTTGTTCAGCAATAACTCTCGAACGCCTAGAGCAATTTCAACCAAACTTGGTACGCGTGTCACTTGCAATCTGGAAATACTGTGGGGGTGGCACCCCTATGGGTGGGGTGGGAAGGGGTGACATGTAAAAATAATCGAGAAACACTGATATTAAATTACGCACAGACAGACATCCCTGACTCTATGCAATCTGCACAACAATAGTGTTTCTCAGGTTGTCTAACATTCAGGCTGTGTTGCGAATGGAACCCATAGTTTTCGAGACACTCCAAATGCAGTTCAACTCCAAGTTCAACATCTATCTTCATGGGGGTGAAAAATAAAATGCCACAGATGACCTACATTAGTGTCGATTCCATAGTTGTCGGAGTCGCTAAGCTAATTGGGGACATTCATAATCACATTTAAAATTAGTTACATTTTACACTATAGTTAGAATTCATTATTTTTCTGTCAAGATTGAGATAAATAAATATCCGGGCAACGCCAGGTAATCAGCTAGTGTATTCATATAATATGCTCTATATGGTTACCATTGGTTTGCAATACGAACACTCATTAGAAACATGTTAAAAAATAAATAACTATGGCAACTTAAAAACAAAATTATATTTTGCTATGTATTGTGACTTTTGGTCCACCCTGTAGTATGATCATTAGAATATCACTATGTAATAAGAATGGGACAGATTAATTGGTACTCTACTGGTATCAACCAATATGGTATACACATAATTTCCAATAATTTTACTGATCCAATATATATCATAATTATCCTATAATTTAGTGCAATATTCTGCCCGTTTGTTATTAATTTTTATGATAGAAACATGAAATCTCCATGGCCCACTTTCTCAAAAAGTAATTGTTTCCATTGCATTGTAGTCATCTGGTAACATACATTTTAGGGATGGGCCGATATGAAATTTTGGCCAACACGGATAAAGTACTGATATAAAATTTGCTGATACCAATAACCAATATTCTACCGACTGACATAAAATTCCAAATGGTCCTTGAAGAACCTGAATAGTTCACTGACCTCCTTAATAAATGTGTGTTTCCAGATAACTGCAGTGCAAAATAAGCTGCATATTTAGACATTTACCTTTTTAAGAAGTAGGGCATGGAGATTATGCATAAATATTTAACAAAATGGCAGAAATTTGCTCTAAATTATAAGATATTTATAGATATATCGAATAGGTAAAATAATCGGTAATTCTACCGATACATTGATGTGCCTATATCGGAAGATACCAATAGAGAAGCGATTAATTTGTCCTAAACCTAATACATTTATTAAGGAGGTCAATGAACCAAAGATTCTTCAATGACCATTTGGAATTTTATATCGAATCAGTATAATACAGTGTAAGTTAAAATGATGTTCCCGATTTTAGTGTATTTATTTCACTGTAATGATACGTAAATGGCTGAGATGACACACACAGATAGAAAAACTCAAAAAGTTTTTCCTGGCATATTATAAATATTCTATCCACGTGTTACACGACACACATCTAGTCTATAATCAAGTTCCTGCCACACACTTCCTAGCATGTCAGGGTCCATAAACTTTCCTGTTCGAAATGGCACAAAAGACATTCCATTTTGGAGAATCGCGTTCATATTGCAAAACAGCATGTGGCTTTTCTGTTCCATGCACTGTTATAACTTTGCACAGAAAGACGCCCTCAATTCCAAGTCTTTTGGTTTCAGAGCTTGCACCAGCTGTATACGATATGGCTTCATGTCAAGATGTTTCCGCGAGACAGTTTTCTGTTGAATACAGAGTTCTAGACTTGCCAGAAGGTGGTTCAACCCCAAATCATGTTCGGAAATGCCACTGAACAAGCATGACAGACTTATTGCTATGAAAATCGAGAATACAGAATGCTTTCTGCTGTCCAGTGATAGCCATTTTCCGCACTGTGACTAAACTGCCTCCTGGTGGCCGACAGCGCAACTATGAATTTGCAATAGAAAGAAAAAAACTTTTTGAGATTATATTCCATTAAAAAATTACATATGCAAGAAAAGCTCAATACCATTCATATAAGAAATGAACGAAATCGGGAACATCATTTTGACTTACGCTGTACTGGTATCAGTAAATTTTTATCAGTACTTCATGGATATCAGTCTAAATTTTATATCGGCCATCCCAACAATCTTTAATACTTTTAACGTTTCATCCTGCAACATGTAATTTTCAAATTTTTCCCTGAGTAAGAAACGTGAGCTTGGCAAAAATAGGATAACTTCATGACATGCCAAGGTGTTTACCATTGAAAATGAAATAAATAATGCCTACACTATACAATGTGAAAATTGAAATAACTTACCCAATTATGTCACCCTTGATGCAGAGCTCTCCTTCCAAATTCAGAAAAGTGGACCAATTCTTCAGCACTTTAACCTTTTGATCCTCCACCACCTTTTAAAAAAATGTAATTTTTTTTCTTAAATTTAAAAAAAATCAAAGCTAAAGAATAATAACTAGGGCTCAGACGTTGATGACCTAAAAATGTCCAAAAATGACCCATATAATGACCTAAAAATTATTTTCGCTCTGAAAATGAAATCTTATATTTGTCACAAATTACAAGAGAGTACTTGTTAAAAACAACATAAAACACACAAATGGCACGATAAAAAGCCCTTTAGGAGTTCTTCCAGGCTTTCGATTCCATCTCGGAATCATCATCAGGGCTGGTCGAGAGACAACAAAAGGGACGCGGTTGAAGTTCTGCTGGCACTACTTGCTGTGCCTGCCAGAAGATGTTGTTGCGGTCTTGCAGTGTTGGGATTGTTGGCTGGGGGATATTGATTTTTAAGTTTTACTGTGTTATACCATCAAGATTTCCACATAAATTGTCATTAAGATTATTTGTGTTTTTGATCATGATAACATCCTGTTCTATTTTTTCATTTGCCTGTGCCGAAAAGGAAACATCATCCTGTGGTAATTGGTGGTTGGTTTCTACGATATGTTTGGCCAAACCGGAAGAACTTTCTTTCCTGCGGATGTATCCTATGTCATTGGCTCCCAAAGTGTGCACCGCAGCACTCTGGGGCACCGTGGCTGGCTTAAAGGGGCAACGCGAAATGTTCCAATTTATTCAATTAGATGATTGCTCCAAACATGTGCTTATTTAGTACTTTTTACATATAAAAGGTTTGAATTTGAAATATGCGTTTATTTTTTAATTTAAGACAAGGAACCTAACCACAGAACTGAGCATTGCAAGTGTTAGTTAGGTCTACATTCTGACTTGGGTGCTGCAGAAAAAAATCTTGAAATACTAAGGGTGCCGTGAAACAAATAAGTTTTGGAACCCCTGTCCTACGTGGTCTGCAAATCAATCCTTGATGGATCTCTTGCATTGGCCTATATACGTATTTCATATTTTTATCGTGCTGTTTGTGTGTTCTTTTGTTGTTTTTAACAAGTATGTTGCCAGCACATGACGTAAGAAGTTTTTTTCTGTCATACAAGGAAGTAGTTGAATAATTTTAAAAAAACTGTTGTTAGGTGGTTTAAACTACTGAAGCAAAGGGATAAAAGCAATTATCTAAGTGCTAAGATAGTTTTCATTATTTTTACTCCAAGTTTACATAAAATACACAAGGTTTCTCTGTGTAGTGGCCAGCATCAGAAAATACGCTTGTGTTTCGTGTACATCCGATGACATATATTGAAGAGAGATGCAGAGCCGAATCTGTAAAAGTTATACTTTTCCAACTCTCCACTTTTAACCAACGATCCGATATTCACTGACAAAGCTGCATACTGATGTGTATGACATTCCAGCCTCATTTCCTGTAGGGGATTTTCCGCTCAGGATAGAGGCTTTTGTCCTTTCATCGAAAGGTAAGAACAAAGGTTAAGGAATGAGTAGAAAACATCCTGCAAGGTCAAACTCGCTCTCAGTTGGCATTAAGAATTCGTAAAGATAAGAGAGTGCAGGATCGTGGTAGTTCGAGGCACGAATAACCTAAGGTGCGTGACACCTCAGTAGGTTGCACCTCGAACCAAGGACAATACCAGCTGTGCCGGTTAATAATTATTAATTGATCCGAAAGAAAACAAGTGTATCTGGGGAGAAAGGTAACAAATGCTTTATTAAAAGTATGCGCCATCGCTAGCTATACATTTTGCCCATCTGTAAGTCAAATTCTGGATGCCCTTCCAGAAAAATCGTTCACATTTTGAGGTGATCCAGTCAGCAAGCCATTGTTCGACATCTTCGTAATTGTTGAAGTGTTGCTGGGAAAGTGAGTGAGACATCGATGAAAACAAGTGGTAGTCCAAAGGGGCTAAGTCCAGTGAGTATGGCGGGTGGGGCAAGAATTCCCAGCCAAGTGCAGAAATGGTGTGTCTGACGCCTTTCGCTGTGTGTGATGAGGCGTTGTCATGCTGCAAAATCACTTTTCCGTATCTTGTCACCCAATCTGGGTGCTTTTCAATCAATGCATGGTTCAAATTGATGAGTTGTTGATGGTAGCGAACGGCATTCACTGTTTCACCTGGTTTCAGAAGCTCATGGTACACCACACCCTTCTGATCCCACCAAATGCACAGCATTGTCTTCATTCCAAAGCGATTCGGTTTTGCGGTAGATGTTGAAGGTTGTCCTGGGTCAACCCATGACTTTTTGCATTTTGGGTTCTCGAAGTAGATGCATTTTTCACCCCCAGTCACTATCCGATGCAAGAAATACTTTTTTTCATGCCGAGAAAGCAACACTTCACGCTGTTTTTCACTTTTCTATTTGTCTGTCGTTCAGATGATGTGGGACCCATTTGTCTGCCTTCTGGATCTTTCCCATGGCATGAAGACGATTAGATATGGTTTGGCCACCAACATTTAACTTCTCTGCCAGTTGTTGTTGCGTTTGCGTATCGTCTTCATCCAACAGTGGTTGCAATTTGGCATCTTGGAATTTTTTCGGCTGGCCCAGGCGATCTTAGTCTTTCAAGTCGAAATCACCACTTTTGAATCGTCGAAACCAACGCACACACGCATCTTGCTTTAGGACATTGTCACCGTACGTTTCCACAAGGATACGATGGCTTTCACTCGCGTTTTTCTTTTGATTGAACAAGAAAAGCAGGACGTGCCGCACATGCTCCTTATTTGGTTTGAAGGTCAACATGTTTCCCACACAAACCCAATATCACGATCACTTGCACTCGGTTGCACATCCACGGCGTTTTGACAGGTACTGTTCTAGCAACACACTGACGTAACTGTTGAGACTGTGCACAACCCTTGCTTCCAGCACCATCCAGCGACGAAATTAACAATTATTAACCTGCACACCTGGTACATGGTTTAACATCTCGGTCGGATCTAGGTAAGTGTGGAGAGAAATCATCTCTGTCATCCTCTTTTTATTCTCCCTGACAAATAAGGCAATTTAACATTACAAAATGAAACCTCTTGCATTGCATAATTAGTTACATCCCTTGTGACTCTTAAGATTCCCTAGTTATAAATTGAGTCACTCACACTTCAATATATACATACATACGTGACTAATTTTACTTTAAAACCACAGACTAAAGCGATAATAGAGGCCACCAAGGGAACCTCAAAGTAAGCTTCACAGTTAGCTGGAGGAAAAGTAAATTTACCACAATAAATGACTATTTTCTAATGGTGAACTTGCTAAAAAGGACTATCTCAGGAAATTTAAATATGCAAGTTATGCTAGGAAATGTATTTAAAATGCATGAAACAACAGGGGAGGAGAAAAAATAGCCTCAAAAATGAAGAAAACTGCAATAAAAACTGCAAAAGACAGAAAAATAACCTAAAAGCCAAAAAGGCCGCAAAATGCAAAATAAAATTAATGTTTTCTGGTTCTAACTGAAGGGAAACAGACTGATAACAGGTATAGCATTGTTTTCAAGGCTCAGAAAAAAAAAAAAGATTTGTCATCAACTTCTGACACCTAATAATAACAATTTTATTATTCACATTTAATTGATATTTGGTACTAACATTTTACACTACATATTTAGTTTCTTGTCCAGCTTACAAATTATGCACGATTCTCACAGAACTGGATATCTCAATATTCAAATGCAGTGTGAAAGTTATGAACCTGCTAATGTAGATAAGGACAAGAAATTTCAGTTAATTTCAAAAGATGTCGATAATGAAGTTCTTTCGACCATAAAAACTTTTGGGGAATCCCAGATGGCATAGTGCTAATGTCACCACCTTGTAATCAAAGGGTTCTGGGTTCGATACAAGGTGGAGGCACATGGTGGTTCAGATCTCACTTTAAACTGTAGGTCCAATCCTGATTAGGCTATGCATAAAATGAACTAAAAGCCAAAACTGAAACTCAAACCCATAATTAAAAAGAAATAAAATAAAAATGCACAGATGTTTCATAAAACTATGAAACTATTTGCTAGTTTCTACACAAACAGAGAATGTAACAATCGACAAAAAAAATAAAGCATTAAAAAAATCAAAGCATACTCCGGAAAGTAAAAGTTTGTCTGGCAGCAAGTACAAGATTGATATTTTATCTCATACAGTGGATATATTTATTTATTTCAGGGTGCTAATATCTCAATATCTATGATAAAAGCTGATGCTGTGCAAGGAGCATTGTTCAAATAAGGACAACATGCAACAATGCACAGTAGTGCTGCATGGAGGCCTTTTTGTTCGATTGTTTAATAGTTCGCACGGATGACGCTAGATGGCTTATGGAAAGGACAGTTTCTTCGCTCGAGCGAATAATGCTCTAACAGGCAAATGATTGGTATACTCTCGAGGCCCAGTAGTTCACGTATAACTAATTTTTCTGCAGTAGTGGGCTCTCAAACATGGATCGTTAAGTGAAAGTTGCAGTGAAATTGAAACTGAAGTGAAAATAGTCATCTCCATGTTAAGATGTAACTTAGTCTATCTTCCCAATACATAACAATACAGTAAAACCTCGTTAACACAAATCCCAAGGGATCAAGAGTTAGTGTTAAAAAAATTCGTGCTAACAGGGGACTCAAATTTTATTGTTGCAATACAGTTCTTTCTGCACATTAACCATTTACAATACGTATTATGTATGTCACCATAGAAAACACTAGTACAGTAATTAACTTTTAAAAAAAGGACTCACAGGTCATTTTCTGGTGAAAAACAGTTCAGTACGTGTTGTGATGACACAGATTCCCAGGATGCGGTGATAGCTTTAATTGTATCAAGCACACTCCTACTTGGGGTTTCAGTCTTCTACGTTTTAAAGAATAGAAAAACACATCTGAACACACAAACTAAATTTGTTGGTTAAATATGTATAAGCTCATTGTTGACGCGGTGATGGCGATTGTCAAGCAATTGCACCCAAGTTTTAATCTTTATGTTACTCGTACAGGCTATGTTTTAAAGAACAGAAAAACACCTTTGAACACATTGTAATCTGAATCTGTTGGTTATAATACTATATAAGTTGATTGTTGAGCAATTTCTTACATACCTAGCAGAGAAACGACAGAGGAACAACAGAAAAAAATTATGAAAAACTTTGAAAGTTCGTGTTAAATGAGATCTAATGACACACCAGGACTAAAAAACAGTTCGTAATTCGTGGTAACCGAAATTCACATTAACCGATAAAACTTTCTATAAAATATAATACATCCTGTCGGGACCAACATTTTGTTCATGTTAACCAATTGTCCGTCTTAAGCGAGTTTGTGTTAACGAGGGTTTACTGTATATGAAAATGAATAGATGATTATGGGCTGAAACTACCAGGACAAATTTTTACATATATATTTGTACGATTGAAATGATGTTTGATATTCTATATATTTGAGCAGGAGATTCGATCAAGTATTTTCGAGAAAAAGTAGTTCAATGCAGTACTCTAATGCACAGGCTTATGCTTGTTGTACTTTGAGGAACATGAACCTTGTTAGCCTGCAACAAGAAAGTTTCCAGAGTGTACTACATTGAAGACAGCTCTTCAGGAAAGGTTAGCCTTTACATCCCTGATGAATCCATAATGCATAGTTTCGACATTCTGAGAGACTGGCAACACTGCATTCCACAGAAATACTCAATGTGACAAATTACTTTAAAGCTGTGACAATGTAGTAGATCGGCTGCAATTTTTAACTGTACAATAACGATGCCAAAAGATGGGTAGTTTCACAGAGTATCCTAACAGTAACAAGTAAGAGGGTGACGGGGAAAGCTATTGAAGTGAAAGCAAATTTTCCATTCCAGAGGTTCTTAACTATCATGGTGGTAAATCCTTTTTTAAAAGTGTATGCACCAATCCCAACAATTTTACTTGTAAATACCTTTTAATTTTTTTAACTTTATACAGGGTGTGGCAAAAAAAGGGGGTGTTTTTGTTTCCTTTGGGAGAGTTTCTGTAATGGTGTTGATAACATTTATTGATTGTAATTTGAATCAGCAATGTATGCCATTTACAAACATGGATTACTTGAGCGAAGCTCAACATGCTGTAGCTGTGAGAATGTTTTATAAAACTAGTGAACCTGTTGCCTGTGCGAGACAAGAACAAAAAAAAAGTAAAGTGTACCTCTGTGCTTTGCACCACGCCATGAATGCATATAGGGGGTGTGGAGTTAGGACCCCACACTTTCTTGATCACGGCCGAAGATGGGGGTGATGTGATCAGCACCATGCCCCTGGCTGCCTTTACCCCCCATAGTTTCCTCGAGGTACCCACTTTATATGACACTGAGTGGGTGCCAGAGCCACCTGAATAGGTGGAAAAAATCCTGGTTCTCCCTCGCCGGGATTGAACCCGGTTCTCTCACATGGTAGTCAGAACCCTAATGATTGAACTACCACGGCTCTGACGGCAAGAATATCGATGTCGTTTTAATCTCAGGAGAAATGATCTTATTCCATCGGCCAATGAAATCAGAATGTGGGTGAAGTACTTTGAAGCTACGGGAACTGCACTGAAGTAGAAACCGACAGGTTTCAGATGATGGAAGGTGCCATGGACGATTTCTGTTGCACATTGTCTAAGGGTCAACAACGAAATGGTGGTCACCTGTAGGCTGAAATTTTCAAGATATGAGCGTGACTGTGCATATTTTGCAAATAGCATTGTTTAATGAAGTAGTTGATAAAGTAAAGTGCTCCCCTGTGCTTAGCACCATGCCATGAAGGCGTATAGGGGGTGTGGGGGTAACACTCCACACTTTCTTGATCCGGTCATGAGTGGAGGTGATGTGATCAGCATCATGCCCCTGACCCCCTTTACCCCAGGTACCCATGTCATTCAAAGCTGGGTAGGTGCCGAGGCCACTTCCAACATTAGAAAAGTTCCTGGATTTGAACCGGCCGGGGTTCGAACCCAGGACCTTGAGCATGGTAGTCAGATGCTTTACCGATTGAGCCACTTTTAAAAAATAAAACTTAGTATAATTTTAGTTGCATTTAAAAAAAAAAGCATTTTAACGCCACACCCTTTACATTAATTAATAAGTGCCCTTCAAATTAAATATTAATACAAAGATTAAGGCATAATCATAAATCATCGTTGTCTAAAGTATGGCTTGCCCAAAAGTTTAAAATTAGCTTACAAAATATTTGTTTATGAAAACTGGCGTGCAGCCAAAATGACAGATTTCAGGAGAACCTCTTGCAAACCAATATAATTGATGTCAGGGCCAGGAAACGTTTTATGCACTATTTATGCTGTTGGTTTTGTGCACAGACTTTCCGAGATTGATTTGGTTTATTTTACTTCACTTTTCTGCCACTTTTGGCTAATTGCAAAGATGAGGGTGATATGATGAAATTGATGAAGGGACACTCACAAAGAACATCCCATGCAAAGGCTGGGATTCAAACCCGGAACCCCTGGTTTCGCAGTGTGCTGTGTCAGAGGCTGGCAGACTTTCTGTGAGTCAATTCAACAAGCAAATGAATGTATGTCTCCTTCTTTTTCTCTAAACACAAAGTAAAAGTTAACAATAAAATTATTTCCAATTGTACACTGTATTCATTTTGTGACTGATTTGTCTATAATTCAAAAACAAGATGTCCTCCTCCGTGCGCGTGCAGTCTAAGGTGCTGTGCTTTGGGCTCAGACTGTGGGACGGCATGGGTTCAAGTCTGCCTGGGTTCAGTCTCTGGGCTTTCGGCCTGGGTATAGGACCAGTGGCCACCCACCATCGTGAGGAAAATGGGGAGCTACAAGTGAGTAGTAGTACGAGAAATCTCTGAAATCTCCTATAACAGCTGGGGGTTCGAAGTGCTGACCCCACGTCACCCCATTGCCGGTTGAAGATCTCCACACCTCTAGGTAGGATTGTGGGAGGGAGACTGGCAGTCGGGAGATAGGCCTAGGCCCTTCAAGGTTGTCGCGCCACGGGTTATTATTTTACAAAAACAAGATTTCTTCTGTGGTATTTCTTGAAAAAGATGCCTATATGTAGCATCAAAACATCCAAGTATATAAACATCACACCAATTTCATAAACAAATCAAAATTCACGGGCCTCCCCATGGCATAATGTTAACATGTTCGCCTTGTAATCCAGAAGTCCCATGTTTGATATGGCATTGAGGTTATGTAGTCTCGTACAGTCTCAATTAGCCTTTCCGCACATAAAGCATAAAGTGTACTTAAAACTAGGGTTGTGGGGGACAAATTTTTTTGGTCAGGGCAGGATCGGGCTGGGAATGTATTTAAATCCCGATGTTCGGGACAGAAAAAAATTGCAACTTTCCGACTAACTTGGGAAATTTTCAGCATGGGAAATGTCTGGAAATCTTGAATTCTACATGACATTTTCACCTCAAGTGATTGTTTTTGCATTTCTGGAATATAAAATAACAATTTACAAGAAGCTCCAGACACTTACAATGGAGAAAACATCGAGTTAACCACTTTTTAAAATGACCATTTTGAGTTTCCCAACTGTTTGGGATCCGGAAGTCGGGATCGAGACGGGGTTTTTCCCCCCCTGATCCAGGTACCAACTTTTTGGGATACCACACTCCCCTACTTAAAACAACAATTCAAATCAAAACCAAAATTCACTAAAATAAGTTCTACCTACTGTGAAACTTTACTAACCTTTCCATCCATTTTCCTCCTGCTACTTTCTCTAGTGTTGCCGCTGCTAGACGATGGATGCACTAGCTTCGCAACCTGATGTGACTTAGTCCGTTTTGAAGGAGATTTCTTAGACTGGTCGTTTGCACTTTGCACAGTAATTTTCCGACCAGTGCTCTTTTTAGGCGATATCCTTCTTGCTGCTTTCTCATCTTCACCTTCACTCTCACATTCACTTTCTTGAGAAGACATTTCTAGTTCCTCCAATTCGTTCAACATATCCTCACTGTAAGCAGACACCTTATCCCATTCTATAAATTGCACAGTCTTTCTCGGAACACATGTGTCTAAGGGTTCCACATTTTCCCCCTCCACTTCACTCCCAGCATGGCTGTCCGCAGAACTCATAGTAACATCTCGGTCCTCCACTGCTTCTACCATATAAGCCTCATAATTACATGTAGTGTTGTTCTTGTCAACATGTGCGCTCACTGGCTGAGCAGTACGTGTATCAACATGAACAGATGTTCCTTGTCTCTTACTTTCTTGACAGGCATTTGAGGCTATTGGGCCATCAATATCTTCTAGCATATCCTCACAAGCTTCATCAGCACCTGTCAATAAACATAGAGTAATTCTTATAGAATCGGGCCGACAAAATGAGCTGTAATATGAAATATACAGATATTAACGAAATTTATACATGACATACGTTGAATAGAGGTAGATTGTTCATTGTGATCAGAGCATGTGTTGCAAGTGTCTGCCGTTTTCAGAAGGCACACCTCCACCTGCCTTTGCATATTCGCCGTGACTTACCGCAGTGTTTCTCCGGTGGTGTTTCTGATTTCAGCTGAAATGTTGTCCTTCAAAGCTTGTAACATATGTGGTTTGTTTGCATACACCCTGTCCTTCAGTAAACCCCACAAGAAAAAATCCAGGCTGGTAGTGTTGGGGGATCTTGGGGGCCTTACGGGCACCACTATGTGTCCTTTAACCTTGCAGCATAAGTGCTGCCACCTGTCAGGCCATCTGCACACCATTCGACTCAGCACAGCCCATGGATTACTATGTTGTAATTGTGAGCTGTTATATGCATCACCTGCAGTATTATTAGCAAATTTATCAGACCGGTTCTATAAGAATCATCCTGTATAATATTTGATTGATTGAAATAAAAATTTTGGGTGCATAAGTACTTAGGCTCATTATACAGGGACCAGACCCTTACCATAACCACGAGGATTGTTTGTAAAGTTCTAAGAATGACCGATAGATGGCTGCAGTAGTTCTCAGGCGATACTGTGCACCTTTGAAGAGTGGGGGACTTTACTGGCATGCACCAAAACTATTCCTAGTGATGTGAGTGTGTGCTAGAGCCCGGAAGTATGGCAAAATGCCTCTTTTTATCTACTGGATATATTGATAACATTTTTCCAGATATATGTTTTTTATGTTGTTTCGAATGTTTTAGAAGCCTTTTCATTTTGCCTATTTGGGACCCCACTTCCTATTTTTAATTATAATGCCTTTTTTGCCTTTTTCAATGAAATTGGACCATTTTTTTTTTTAAAAAAAGTGTGTGTATTAATTATTTTTCTCCCAAAAAACATTGTTGGCGTTTATTTTTCTTCCGTTTATTATGTGAATAATTTTACCTTATTTAAGAAATATTGAACTCAGGCATGTTTCAACATTGCTGAAGGAGAAAAGTGTGAGAAAAAAGTATTTCATGCTGAATTCGGATATTGCCTTTCGGTTAACATTTCCTTGTGCATGATTGACTGCTGAAAACCTGTTGCAGAACGTCTGCACAATTACGTCATCACGTCCAGCGTCCGTGTCAGGATGTTATTCACAAGAAACAGCACTAATGCCCAAGGGCCTTTGCATGGATTCCAAAATCAAGTTCTCTATCTTTAATTTAGTTCTGCACTTTGGAGGGAAAGGATCGTGTAGTTGTCATCATGCCGAAATTTAGTGTGCCATTAAGTGGTAAATTACATGGTTACGTGTGTGAATTTGGTGAAAATTGAAATGCTCTTCCCAATGCAGATTTTAACATTTTGCCAGAAATTATACATAAAAGTAAGCAACTTCCAACTGTGCCTTTTTTTCGGTTTATTTTGCCTTTTTTCATTTTTAGTGCCTATTTTCCACATTATAGATGCCTTTTTGCCTGCCTATTTTAACGAAAATAAATGCCTGAACTTCCGGGCTCTATTAATAAGCGTACTGAAATATTAATTTAATACTTGGAAAACAAACATCCATTCAAAAACAGCTGGCATTTTTGCAACTACTGCTTGTGTCTAGTTATAAATTCCATGTCGAAAGTTGTATTTGTGCTTTAAATTTAGATACGAGTGTCTTTTTACAGTAGAGAGATAAATGAAAGCTCTGGAACAAGAAAAATGCAACCAAGCTATGTATTTTCATTGATTTGAAACACTTTGGGAGGGGGGGGGGAAGCAAAAAAAAAAAAAAAGGCCAGGAAAAAACTCCTCTTCCCCAAAAAAGCAGTATTTTCTCGACCACATCCAACTGTATTAAATTGTGACCAATACCTTCTTATACCAGTACCAGCCTTAATTTTGAATAATTCTGAAAAATGAAATTAAAACAACATACATTATTGTGAGGTATTCTATTTTGTGTTGTCTCGTGTTATATATTTTTAAATACTTTGATGTCTTTGAGACCGTTTCTCACTTTAAATAAATTCAGCAGTGTGTGTACTCAGTCACTTGCTTGAGTGAATAATAGAATTAAAATAATTCTTATATACATGTAAAGAAAAACTTACGTAGATCACATTCAAAAGTTTGTACTTCTTGTCTTGGATTTCCACTCCTATTCCTAACGTCTAGTATTTTTCGGGAACCTTCTCTTCTGTGGACATCTGCCTCTTGCATAACCACTTGAGCTATGGAAAAGAAAAGAAAATATTTAATGTTAATTATATATTTTTAACAATAATTAATATACTTGAAATTTATATATATAGATAGAGCCACATACTTATGGTGAATAAAACATCAAAATTTTGGTACAAAAACTGGGCACATTACAGGATCAAAAGTGGTATATAAAATGAAATTTTGGTGTTAAAATGGTGAACATAAATCTTAATTTTGATTTATAAACTATGCTTATTTCACAAAATAACTTTTCCCTTCTAATAGCACATTTATGTAGTTGTTAAGAGTATTAAGTTTATTCCTGTGTAAATGAACCCATTTTGGCCTCTCAAATATTTACAGCAGAATTAATAAGAATTCCGAGCTTTGCATAACTCAGATTTCAGAAAGTTACTTGTCGGTAAGAGAAAACTCCTTTCGCATTTTTTGTTACAAACCATGGTACGAAAATGCACCTCACACCTTTCAAAAAACTGAAAATTGAATATTACAGTGTGCTATTTCACATTTTTTGTTTCTATCAAAAATAAAATATGCATGCCTCTATATATAAAGCTGGCCTCGAATCCCGGTCTAGGCATGGATGTTTCTGAGTGTCCTTTTATCAATTTCATCACATCATCACTCATCTTCATCTTTGCGATTAGCCAAAAGTTGCAGAAAAGCGAAGTAAAATAAACCTAATCAATCGATTAATATGTATATAAAGAAAAACTTACATGGATCACATTCAAAAGTTTGTACTTCTTGTCTTGGATTTTCACTCCTGTTCCTAAAGTCTTGCAATTCCCGGGAACCTTTCTTTCTATGAGCATTCGTCTCTCGCCTAACTGCTTCAGCTACGGAAAACAGAAGAAATGTTACATGTTTTATCAAATGGCATTTATGTTCATTAGGTTATTGTCAAAATCGTTACACATTAATAAAGTTTCTGTGTGTTGATAATAAATAGCCTCACCTTTAAAAAGAATTGATAATGAAAAAAATGAAACTACATCCTGTGCATTGCAGTGTGCAAGAAGGCATACACGATGGAACCCCTATTTTATGTTCTCTCACATTATACGTTCAATTTTGGTGTCCCAACATAGCAAAATGTTCAATTTTCCTCGATTTTACATTTTCCGTCATTTCAAGTTATTCCAGCTTGGTGCCCCTTAAAACATAAAATTGAGATTTCGCTTTAAAAAGATGTGGAAGTAGGGCTAGACACATTCACAATAAAGCTTGAGAAATGCCATAACAACATCCTATGATATATCTACATTTCCCGGGATGAATGCAGACTTTTTCCACTGACTCATATGAAAGACACATTGACTTGGTGAAAAATAACAGGAATAGATAGTCAGTGCTCTAAGTGAAAGGGGGATGGTATACCCCGCATAGCAAAATTTTTGCAAAGCATCCCCCATGTTAAATTATAGGAGCATCCCCCCCCCCAGCTAATCCCGAGGCTTGGCCAAACATCCCCCTCCATTAACACTCTTCACTTCAAGCACTGGCTTCCATAATATAATGTGAGCAAAACTGAAGACAAACTTTCCTTGTTACCTCGTGCAGCTATACCATGTGAGCCGGTTAATAATTCTTAATTTCGTCGCTGGATGGCGCTGGAAGCAAGGGTTGGTGCACAGTCTCAACTATTACGTCAGTGTGTTGCCAGGACAGTACCTGCCAAAATGCCGTGGATGTGCAACCGAGTGCAAGTGATCGTGATATTGGGTTTGTGTGGGAAACATGTTGACCTTCAAACCAAATAAGGAGCATGTGCGGCACGTCCTGCTTTTCTTGTTCAATAACATGTTGACCTTCAAACCAAATAAGGAGCATGTGCGGCACGTCCTGCTTTTCTTGTTCAATCAAAAGAAAAATGCGAGTGAAAGCTATCGTATCCTTGTGGAAACGTACGGTGACAATGTCCTAATGCAACACGCGTGTGTGCGTTGGTTTCGAAGATTCAAAAGTGGTGATTTCGACTTGAAAGATAAAGATCGCCCGGGCCAGCTGAAAACATTCCAAGATGCTGAATTGCAAGCACTGTTGGACGAAGACGATATGCAAACGCAACAACAACTGGCAGAGAAGTTAAATGTTGGTTGCCAAACCATATCTGATCGTCTTCATGACATGGGAAAGATCCAGATTGGGCGACAAGACACGGAAAAGTGATTTTGCAGATCGACAACACCTCATCACACACAGCGAAAGTCATTAGACACACCATTTCTGCACTTGGCTGGGAATTCTTGCCCCACCCGCCATACTCACCAGACTTAGCCCCTTCGGACTACCACTTGATTTCATCGATGTCTCACTCAGTTTACCAGCAACACTTTAACAATTACCAAGATGTCGAACAATGGCTTGCTCACTGGATCACCTCAAAATGTGAACGATTTTTCTGGTAGGGCATCCACAATTTGATGGACAGATGGGCAAAATGTATAGCTAGCGATGGCGCATACTTTTAATAAAGCATTTGTTACCTTTCTCCCCAGATACACTTGTTTTCTTTCGGATCAATTAAGAATTATTAACCGGCACACCTGGTATAAAACCAGACTTTCTTTTGGAACTAGTACATCTTTTGATTCTGAAAATTACCGATCATTCATAAATTCTTCCAGGTTTAAAATACGTGGATTGGCCAGTGGCAGTTGTTACACAGAAGATATTTAGTTCGCCACAATTACGAATATTACCTTCACAGAATATTTCCAGTATAAAACATTTTTTTCACGAAACATGCTTAGAGAACTAAAACAACAAATTCCAGAAGAACCTCTCATGTCCCAGTGTAGCTGGTGACAGGGCCCGGTACAGAGACTCATGTCTGGACTTACAGAGCATGGGGAATTACATCCCAAACGTAATCTCCTAGTTTTTCATTGACGACATGCCAGATATGTGACCGAGCGTTGTCTTGAAGAATGAGTGGACCAGCCTCGAGTAGCTGAGGGCCTGTTTTGTGCATTTTTCTTCACAGATTTTGCAAGAAATCATGGTAATACACTGCTGTAACACGTGTCCCACATGGAACTCTGTCTGTGAGGATTACTCCCTGATCACAAGCAAAAATCATCATTTGTTTGAATTTTGATTGTGCATGCCGAATTTTTTTTTGGGTCATGGGGAAGATGGAGCTCTCCACTCGTTTGACTGCATTTTCAGTTCCGGTTCAAAGTCCCTGATCCACGTTTCATCAAAAGCAACAACCCGATGCAAGAATACCTCTCCTTCAAAGTTGAATCTTTCTTTCAGCGCGGTTGCATTGTCCAGGCGTGTCTTCTTCTGTGCAGCTATCAGAAACTGCCGAAATTTTTCTCTTCCCTAAATCATTGATCAAAATGCGGTATACAGATGTCGGTGTGATCCCTGTGGCAGCAGAAAGTTCTTCACAAGTTGCACAACGATCTTCTTCTAAAGCTGCAGCCACGAGTTGCACATAATGTTCATCAGTTTTTGTTTTCGGCCTTCCTGGTCTTGCATCATCGTGTATACTCACACGACCACTATGAAAACGATTTGACCAACGAGAGACTGTACTACAGTTCAATGTGCGACTCGCCGCACACTTCCAGTAACATACTGTGGATTTCTGTCGAGTTTTTGCCACGTAGAGCTTCAATTTTAATATTCGACCTCTGATCATCAACTGTAATAGTATCCAAGACACCTGGAGCCTCCATTTCCACTCGGTTTCACAGTCACGCTATGTAAAGTAGAGAGCTCACAAACACACGGCTGGCTGCGTCATGCAATCAATGTAAAATGGCACCAGTCTTACTTCGGTTGAATCATCCACTCTGCAGTGTTGCACACTGTGCATTATTTATGAAATCACCCATGTATATTCCTTGACTTTTCCAAGGTTTTGAGGTTATATTTTTTTAATTTCCTGATTTTTCAGGATTTTCAAACCAGTGCCTATATATTCATAATTTCTGCAATGTTTATATTACTATAAATTGTAAGAATAATATGTAATATCTAATTCATAAACAGCATAATAAATATTTCTTGTAGTCACAATGTCAACATATATTTGTTTATGACTCACGTGAAAATTGAATATCACTAGGTTGAAGAGTTTGAATATACATTATATGAGGGACTCAAACTGGGACTTTTAATTTTCCAGGTATAACAATATATGCTGGCGTGGTGGTAGTACATGCAGTAGTAAGTGGCTAGTGTGTCCTATTACTGATAGGTGGCGCACAGTTGCGGGCCAGTCCAGAGACCGTTAATCAAGATGGCAGAAGACAATGCTAGTGCTTGCATGGAACAGCACGTGGTGATGAAGTTTCTTGTGAACAAAGGAGATCTACAGAAGACTTCAAGCTCAGTATGGTGATTTGATGAGACACTCAGCCGTAGTAAGACATTTCAATGCTGTAAAGGATTCAAAGATGGCTGTACGTCCGCCAGTGACGATTCCGGGTGTGGTAGTTCCCAGCACACAGCAGTCATTCCAGTGAACATTCAGTGCATGGAACGCCTCATCCTGGAAGCTTCCCAGGCATTATACTGTTTCCAGTTTTAAAACTAAGTAGGTGTGGCCAATAAGTTACCAAAATTTGTATATTTGTATTAATGCGTGCGGTGCCCACTTTCTATTTGCCAGCACTCAGTTCCGCTGTAGCTTGTGGATGAAGTAAACCGTATGTCTGTGCTCCGTTGGAAAAATGTTAAGTGTGAAAGTGGAACAGCTAATCAATTTGAAGTTTCTTATTAAACTCAGAAAATCCGTCACAGAAACTTATGATTTGTTGAAAGAAGTATACGGAGACGAGTGTTTATCACACACGCAAGTGTTTGAGTGGTTTCAAAGTTTTAAAGAGGGACGAGAAGTGATCATGGACAACTCACATCCTGGATGGCCGTACACGTCAAAAATGGACTTAAACATTGCAAATGTCAGTGATTTGTTCGAAAAGATAGTCGCTTGAGTATTCGAGCTATTGCAAAACAACCAACATTATTAAATTACGGTGCTGACGACCCTTCGTGAGCGAGTAAGAAGATGAGGACCTGTTTGTGGAAAAGCAAGTCATGGATTCATCATCAGGATAATGCTCCTGTCCACACGGCATTGTCAGTCAAGGCTTTTTTAGCCAAGCATGGGATCCCAGTGTTAGAACATCCACCCTATTTGCCGGATATCACTCCGTGCGACCTTTTCTTATTCCCAAAGATCAAATCAGCACTGAAAGGAACCAGATTTATGACCGTAGAATGTGTGAAAACAAAAGCGACGGAGGTCATGAACATGGTTTCAGAAAATGATTTCCAGTATTGCTTCCAGCAATGGAAGATTCGTATGGAGCGGTGTATCGATAGTGCAGGGGAGTACTTTGAAGGGGATAATGTTCGCATTGTACAAAATAACAAATAAAAGATTCTGTAGCAACAATCCGCTTTTTTTCTAGCCACACCATGTAAGAAGAATTCGCACAGGTGGCCATTGTAGCGGACTGGTTATCACTGCACGCTACGATGCCAGGAGTCCCGAGTTTGAATCTTGGCCTGAGCATGGATGTTCTTTGCAAGTGTTATTTCATCAATTTCACCATATCATCACTCATCCTCCAAACTCATATCCAGGAAAAAAAATCCACTTTTCTGCTGATGGAAGCAAGTCTAAAATTGGCTAAAATGTGCCATCTGCATTTTTGTTCATCTGTTTTTTGCTTTGGAGTAAATACCTTACCATTCGACTGAATTTCCTTGTGGCCCGCATAAATGCTTGTTTTCAAGATGCCTGTGAATTCAAAAGTTAACGATTCAACACAACACTCTGCATTCTTCTGTGTCAGATATTTGAACATATTCACAGCAATTTTTTTATCGCCACTTGTTAAAGGTTTAAAATGTAGATGCTTTGTAACACTTGCTGTTGAAGCCACATCAACATTGAATGATACTTACAGCTAATATAAACACTACGCAAAATCTCGAGAACCACCACACGGCAACGGAGGGGTCGAGGAAAGCTATAAATAGCCGCGTGCTTGAGGGTAACCATGTTTCGGAGGATTCTTGACCACGAGAAGTAGTGTCTACAACTATGTTATTTTCTCCCTTATAAATTAGATACCATAAATATGAAGATCTTATTACGTACACGCGTGTTGGAACATTAATAAAACTTTGTAGTTGTTAAGTTAGCTGTATAGCAATTAAATACGATACTATCTTTGTAATAGTATTGAATGGTAACGATGTTTCTAAAAAGGTCGGGTAGCAACACTGAATGGCAAAGTTTGCCCATCTGTAACGCCAAAAGCTTGTGTCCCCGCCCTCTACAAATTCCTTCTTGGAATCAGTTGCCAGTGTATGCATCTGTCATTTTTCTTTGACAAGCTGGGGAAATCTGAGCATGTTTTATGTGGTAAAATGCATGAAGTTGAAAGTATATGTGTGCATCTTTGTAGTATATACATGAATGCGTGTGTAATCTAGATTCCCACTGTCAGTCGAAATCATGTTTTCTAATTCTGTCTAGTCCGGTGTTTCAAGACTATTATAGACTCTACTTAATATTGTGAATTTGCAACACTGCACAACACAGAGTGACGGACAAGTAGCGGGAATTTCGTTAATTTGAATGAGTGAATGTCACCGTAGGTGCTTTACTAAAGAATGGTTATGAATCCATAAGCAAGGATAAGGCTAGTAAATGCTTTGAACAGAATACAATGCTGTATAACTCTAGTTTTGAGACGGCATTGAATTATCTATCTATCAGGGTGCAAAACATCTGCGGAGGGACTACTGCCAGAATCCACCAATAGGGCTGCACTGGCTTTCTCTAGAACACGTGCTTTTGTTTACATCCACTTCGTAGTGGAAAAAAATGGACTTTAGTTAAACACTGGGAAACGTGTATAAATGCAGCAGGGGAGTATGTCGAAAAATAAATGCAGTTTTCACTTCTTGAAATTCATTTCATTTAATGAACTCAAAAGTCCAGGTTTGGCTTGAACACCCCTCATATTTAGAATAGAATTCAATTGTAAAAACTCACCTGCTTTACATTTAATATTTTGAACTTCTGGGCCAGTCTCTCTTTCTTGAGGCAAATCCTCCTCATCTATGAAAAAATAAAACAGATTGTTACTAATGAAGCAAGTTAGTTGCAAAATTAATGTGCTTTAAAAAAATTCAACAATTTTTTGGACAAAGAATGCTGAAAACACTAAGTTGCTGACCAAGGCAGTTTATTAAGATATAAAAACACTTAACATGTAACGTTTCAATCCTGTATCACTGTCTTCCTCAGACGATGAGTTCTTCGTTACATGTTAAGTGTTTTTATATCTTAATAAACTGCCTTGGTCAGCAACTTAGTGTTTTTTAATATGGAAACAAGGTTTAATTATATTACAAAGAATGCTGATACAATCTATGGAAAAAATTTTATGAAAGAAACAACACTTACAGCAAGTTCATATAATACAGAGTGGTTACAAATTATTGAGAGCATTTGATACATGAATGAAAAAAAAAAAACACTACTGAAGCAGCATATTTTTTTGTTGTTGTTGCAAATGATAGAGCATTAGTAATAATTTGTATTGACATCAACTGAATATTGTAGCAAGGTAGGGAATCTCAGTACAAAGTTGCATGTGCATTCTTTGGTTTCACAAAACTAAACCCACAATAACTGTTCAAAGACGTTTTCGCTTAAAGTACAAGTGTAATCCTCCTAGTAAAGACTCCATACAACATTGGGATCAGCAATTTAAGGATACAGAAAGTGTCAAACATAGGAAAGGTGCTGGCAGACCACCAGTCTCCGAAGACCTCATGCACCCAGTGAGACAAGCTTTTACGAGTAGCCAGGGTAAATAATCTCATTGCACGTGCTGGTAATAAAACTGTACAATATAGTGTATTAAACACAACAAAATAAATACAGTGGAACACGTTTCCGGATTTTACATTTTATTTACTTATTTACTTCAAGTTTCAGATAGAGTACTGAAAGACCATTTTATACTGAAACTGTAGCAACAAGAAAAATAAAATAAAAACAACAACAACAAAAAAACAAGCCAATACAAGATAGCAGAGGAAAAAGAAAAGAAATGTTACACGTACATTCTTAGCGATTGTTGGAAACTGTGTTCTGCCAAGAAAAAATCAGGCAGTTATTATGTAAGTGAGGGAGCCTATATTAAGGAGACCGGTGTAGAAGAGAGGGCCTTGTAGTGGGAATGCGAAAGAGCTTTATGCTGCAGGTTGGCCGTGTGGAAACTCGTAGATGAAATTGGTTGACTAAGAATTCGGATTTAATTTTGCCATTATGATTTTATGCAAAAATTTCATGTCTGCTAGTTCATGACGAGTGTGTGGTGACTGGATATTCAAAATGGACATAATATCTGTTTTATTGACGTGTCTGAGAGAAGGTATTCTATGGTGAGCAATGGCAAGGAAAAAGCTGAGGACAGAATCAATCCTGGAAAGATTAGTTTTAGAAGCCACAGTCAAGAATGGGAGAGATAAATGATTTGAAAAATATGCTAATGGATGATTGGTTTTGAATTTCAGGAAACCTATACAGAAGACCACGGAGATGCATGGCTCGTTTAGTAGTATATGTGATGTGTTCAGTGAAGTTTAGTTTTTTATGGATGATAACATCAAGATCTTTTTGAGAGGTAATCTTTTTGATGGGACTGTTTTTGTTCCATTTTAAGGAAATGGTGAGGCAGGATCGTTTCAGAGGATTCAATTCAAGTTTCCACTGGTGACACCAAAAAAGTATTTCTGTAAGAGCTTGTTGTAAGATTAGTGAATTATGTTGAGATGAAATTTCTTTGAAGAGTTTACAGTCATCAACAAAGAGAAGTACAGTCTGTCGAGCAATCATCCATGTAAAGAAGGAACAAAAGTGGACCAGACAGGACAGGTAGAAAGCACATTATACATTCAATCTTGATGGTCCCAACATAGGAAAATGTTACAAAATTCTCCTGAATTTTACATATTTCTTCATTTTTAGTTTTTCCAGCTCAGTCTCCTGCAAAACGCAAAATTGAGGTTCCACTGTGTGGGTACTTTACTTATTTCTTTAGTTTTATTCGGATTTGAAATATGCTCAATAATTTTTGACCACCCTGTACATGTACTTACAGATACATGAATAGCAAAGCGTAAGGTCAATAGTCAATCATCAAGGATTTGCACTTCAAGGAAGATAATTTGAAGAACTTTATCCCTATCAAACCCTACAACAGTGGTTCCCTGGAGTGCTGTAGCTGGCTTACAGGGGCACTGCAAAATGTTACAATATTTTTACCGAAATTATATGTTTCTTCCAAATATGTGCTTATTTAGTACATTTTACATGTAAAACGTTTCAGAATTTAAAATATATGTTTATTTTTTTAACTTACGGCAAGCAACCTAACCACACTAACTGAGTGTTGCAAGTGCTAGATAGGCCTACATTCTGACTTGGGCACTGCAGAAAAATCTTGAAACACTAAGGGTGCCGTGAAACGAAAAAGTTTGAAGGTTTGGGAACCCCTGTCCTACAACACTTCTCCGGCTATATCACTCCAAGCTGATCATACTCCCTGGCAGGGGTAGACAGAGATCTATAAATAAATCAGATGCCAGTCCCTTATTCTTACACTTTGCTTTTTTCAAATAAGTGTTAAGAAAACCAAGAATCCAACTAAGATAAACTGTGATCTTAAAACATTTAATTTATTAATAAATATAAGTTTGGATTAAAAGTAATTAATTCTTGTGCCGGAGTGGCCTTACTAAAGTGGGCTCTACTGGTAAGAGCATGAATAACTATGCAATGCATTCTAATATATGGCACACTATCATATCGCTGCAGATTTTAAAATTTGGCTAGCAACAGTGCAAACATTGGCATGTTTATTATTCTGATTTAATGATACAGAAAACACACAAATATTGAAAAAAAACAACATATTGTACTGGTTATTTAAGTAAAAGGTAAAGGAAATTTCTGCAAGTGAACTAAAAATATTATTTAAAAAATAGAACTTAAATAAAAAATGCAGGCACCCAGGGAAAATTTTCAGGTGGCGACTGGTCACCCTGTATTCTTCTATCCCTGCTTAATGGTCCAGAGGAAAACACCTCAACACCTAAGCCAATTCTGGACAGACCAACCTCAGTCTAGAACAAGCTTTGATCAACTGTTATTATTCCTCCACCCTGGTGACTGAAAATCCACAACTACTTCCCCTACACCTATCAAGAAACCTGACATGTATCATCATGACATCCTGTACAGATATTTTGAATAATTAAATCAAGAAGATTTAGGTGGACAGTCCATGTGGCATGAATGGGAGAGGAAAGAAGAGTTTACAGGATTCTTGTTGGGAAACCTGATGGTAAGAGACCAGTTGGAAGGCCAAGACGAACATGGAGGGATAACGCTGAGATGGACCTAAAGGAAATCGGAAAGATGGAAATGATTGGATAGATCTTGCCCAGGTTAGGGACAGATGGAAGGCTTGTGTTGCTGCAGCCATAAACCTTCAGGTTTAAGAAGGCTAGAGAGTTAGTTAGTGATATATATCATGGTTATAGGTTTGTCGACAAAACATCCTGGAACTGATTCAGCAAACTATGTACTCCATAATATGAGTTTTTTTTATTTTTTCAATCGAACTGAATTGCACATGATGAAGAAAACATGAAGTTCTTTTATGAGAACAATCTAAGCACAGCCTTTACACTTTGAGTCAACGTTATTATGAAATCATGTAAGTGATTACTATTGCCCATATAATTATGTAATTACCATATTTATGCATGTATAGTGTGCATGCGTGTATGATGCGCACTCTGGTTTTGGATGGGTAAAAGTGAGAAAAAATTATATCTCGTATATAATGCGCAGTACAATCCAGTTTCAAGAAATTGCTTTCTTAGTTGTAGGTTGTAAATCTGTTGCTATGCTGATCAAGAGTGAATGACGTCATACCCATTCAATTGTTCATTCCTTCTTTTTCAAAATATATACTTTTTCTTTCCGTGACTAATGTAACATTTATACGAGGCACATTCAGGACCTTCCAAATAGCAGTTAGCAGCACAAGATTTCTTCCATTAAGGAATTTACACACTCCATGTATATCTTGCATGGAATACTGTTGTCATATTCAGAAACTGCAGGATTCAAGCTTTACAACGATATATTACATGATAGGGTTCCGTAAACATGAAAAATCAATGCAATGACCCTGTACGGTTTCATGTTGGGTGTCTGAATCATAATACACACCACAGTTTTGGGGCAAAAATTTTGGAAAAAAGTGCACATTATACATGAGTAAATAAAGTACATATTATATTTACAAGAATGCACTTACCTCCACACACACTAATATCTGTTGTCCAATTCAGAACATCATGTATGGTGTCATCACCAAAGGGATTAAATCCATTACTTTCACATTCATTCTGCAAAAATAAAGAACAAAGTAGTATTGCTTGTACTCTGCATATTGCTTAAAATACCAAAGGGAAAAAGTCCTATGAGTGCACTACACTTTATGATACATACATGCTGATTAAACACTGACAAAGAAAATTAATACAGTAGAAATATGAATTTATGTTCTTATTGAAATAAGTCTTAGTGTCCTTGGTTTAATGTTTCTGGGTTATACGTTTTCCCATATTGTTCCTCAGTCCCAACGCAACAAAATGTTAAAATTCCATCCTGAATTTCATATTTACCAATTTTTCAAGTTCTTCAACATCACATCCCTGAAAAAGTATAACCAAAATTCCACTGTATATGAAAAAATAAGTCCTAATACATTAAGATGTAAAGAAGAAAGCCCTTTACTAGTTTATTCTTTTTGCTGATGTCACTATGAAAAATTTTGTTTTGTCATTGGCTTGGCACTAATTTCTTTGGTTATTAATTCTTCTCACATCATAGTTTCATGACACATTTATTTGCGTTATTACATGAAATTCTGGTGAACAGAGACTTCTAAGTTCCCAGTTCATATAGCACTGTGCAATTTGGGAGAAGGGTGGGGGGGGGGGGGTAGGGCCCCACACATTCTCGATCTAAGCCATTTTGAGGGTGATGTGATCAGTGCCATGGTCTGGCTGCCTTTGCCCCCACCCCCAATCTACCCAGTGATTTGAGGCTGGGTGAGCCCCAAAGCTGCTTTATGCGGGAAGAAGGTCAGAAAAATTTTGATCTTAGATCATCCACTCTGGGAATCGAACCAGAGTGAGATGTTATATCATAGAATTAAAGCAAAACTACATGCTTGCCCAGGACCCAACTTCAGGTCTTGAGCATACTGTGCTATTGCTCAAACAACTGAGGGACTAAGACCATGCTAGCCTTGCCACACATTTTCCCTTTTATCCGTTCATAACCAGGGACCTTAATTTCTTGCTGTTATTTTAATTTACATAATAGGTGTTATTTTTACGAGGGTCACTATTTATATTTTGAGCCTAACAATGAAAAAACAGGAATTTGCCATTGAAAACTGCTTTATTGTTTTTCGAAGTATTCTCCTTTATGGTCAATACACTTTTGCATTCGTTCGAACCATTTGTCAAAGCAGTTTTTCCAATCTTCTTGAGACACCTCCATAATATGGTTTTTGAACGCAAAAACGGCATCTTCAGCCGACGAAAATCGTTGTCCACGCAATTTATTCTTGACATTCGGGAACAAGAAGAAGTCATTGGGTGCCAAATCAGGACTGTACGGTGGATGACCCATCAATTCGATTTTTTGACTGTTCATAAAGTCGGTTGTTAGACGAGATGTGTGAGAGCTGACATTGTCTTGATGAAGAATGATCCGACGGCGTTTGTTTGTTTTCCGTATTTGACCGAAGACCTCTGGCAAACAAATTGTTGTGTACCATTCAGAGTTGACCGTTCTACGTTCCTCTAAAGGCACAGTTGCCACATGACCAGTTTTCCAGAAAAAACAGGCGACCATTTGTTTCGATGTGCTTTGAGCGCGAACAACTTTTATTGGATTGGGTTCATCTTGAAACACCCATACAGTCGACTGCTGTTTACGTTCCGGCTCATATGCATATATCCATGATTCGTCACCTGTTACAATCTTATATACGTCTTTTGAAGCACCACGATTGTATTTATTGAGCATTTGTTTGCACCAATTAACGCGAGCATCTTTTTGAGTTTTTGTCAAATTGTGTGGGATCCAACGAGAACATACCTTTCTCACAGCTAAATGATCATGTAATATTTTATATATGCTGGTGGAACTAATGCCTATGGTTGCCTCAATCTCACAGTATGTCACGTGACGATCTTGCAGTATTAGGTTTTGCACAGCATCAATGTTTTCTTGAACAACAACTGAATTTGGACGACCTTCGCGAATCTCGTCGGTGAGCGAATGGCGGCCACGATTAAATTTGTTATACCAGCGTTTCACAGTGGCAAAGGATGGGGCTTCATCGCCAAATGTGGAAGTAAGTTGATCGATGCACTCTTGTCTTGATAATCCACGTCGAAAATCGTAAAAAATCATCGCACGAAAATGTTCACGAGTTAATTCCATTTTATTGTTGTCGCGCAATCTCCAAGGCAACATAAACAACACAAATGAAGCTATTGACAAAACATTTGAAGTACGTTATGGTCAACAATGCCAGACGATTCCGTGCAAACGTCAAATCGTCGCGTCTAACTTCAATCAGTGTTGCCAAGGCTCAAAATATAAAAAGTGACCCTCGTATTCAGTGCTAAAGCAAGGAAATGCTTTCCCCGAGAACAAAGATGCTGAACTCAATGTGAATCTTCCAAATGAAGCGTATGAGAAGTTAATGAAAGAAAAATCTGACCTTCAGAATTGTCTGGACAAAAAAGAAGGCGAACTTCTCAATCTCAAAGTTCAACTTCAGGAAAATAAACTTTCATCTGAAAGGGGTGTCAGCGAAATGTTCTGTTCCTTCATTACTGATGAAAGTGAACTCAAGTTTCGTTCTGAAGAACGGAAGCAGTTGAAAGAACTCCAGGCTGCTGTTAAAGAGTATGAAGTGGTGTGTCAAGATATGGAGCGAGCAATAACTGAGCTGAAATCAAAAGAAGAGATACTGTTGCAAGAAAATGAAAACAAGGATGCCAAAATTGCTGAGAAGAATGAAGTTATTGAAAGACTGGAAGAGATAAACCAAAAGTGTACTTGCTCAATGTTGTCCTCTCAGTTGAAGGAACTTCAGTTGTTGTTGAACGACGAGAAGAGTAACAATGAAGAATTGGCCCAAAAACTGAAAGCTAGTGAAAGTGTAGTGAGTTTAAAGGATGAGTTAGTTGAACAAATAAGTCAGCTTGAGGATAACGTGTCTAGTCAAAAGAAAACCATTGATGAGAAACAAGGCAAATTGCATAGAGTAAGTGAAGAACTCTGCGAGTGTAGGAAAGTCATAGCTCTATTGGAGGAACAGAAAGCATGTATTCAGAAGGAAGCTGATGATTCTGCATCAATAGTAAGCGATCAGCTTCAGAGTCTATGTGCCCTCAAGGATCAAAATAATGAATTAATGGAAAAGGCCTCATCCCTGGAGCACAAGTTAGAAGAGGTAAGTTGCAAGATTAAAGTTTTTGATGAAGTTACTCATAATTTTGAAATGATAATCTCAATAGAGAACCTTCACCTTTAGTTAAACTAAGCACACCCCTGTGTTGGGGTGATGGAGATTTTTTTTCTGGAATGACATGTACATATTATTTTTTTCCTGTTACTCGTAGACATTTTAATATTTGGTTAAGTTCATGTAAAAATTTGTAATTTTAGATGACTACAGGAGGTGATTTCAATTTGCAAAAACGTCGATTTAGTTTAGTTTGTAATTGTCAGGGAAAAATGTAAATTTTGTCCTGGAAAAGTCAGGGAATTTCATTTCTGCTTGTTTGTAGCCATCCTGATTCTTCTAATGTATTGCTTCAGGTTTAAATGCTTGGTACCGTGCCACGCAGACGTCATGAAAATATCTGTTTTGTGTGCAAGGCACAGGAGGGATTTTTGATTGTGCTTCAACGTCGTCTAGTTTCTCATTAAACTCATGCAGTTTTACCCTTCGCTTCTTATCAATAACAGACCCTGATTAACTAAATTTGTTTACAAGTATCCAAACACTGTCTCTGTGTGAAACAGGAACATCTAGAAATTCTGCTGCAAAACTTATTCTAACTTCCTTACAAGAATTCGTAATGACTTAAGGAGTTGTACATAAGAATGCTTTGTTTCAAATTGTATGGATACCGTGGCATTGTTAGACTGCAGAAAAGCACCAGTAATACGTAAACTAAAACAAAACCATCTAAAACATTTGTTAACACTTTAACGCTTCACAAACACATGCAAACTGGACACCAGGTGTGGGTCTAAATGCCAGTAGACACGATCCCACTTCCTGCCACGCTAGCTGCTACTCCACGGATGCCTCGACCATAAAAGGTACTGTATTATTGCCTTGTCTTGCGTAGTAGTTGTGCTATCTAATTTGTTTGTGTTTGTCTTGTGTAGTAGTTGTGGTGTGTAGTTTGTTTATGTTTATATTGTGTAGTAGTTGTGGTGTGTTTGTGTTTATATTGTGTTATAGTTGTCTTGTGTAGTAGTTGTGCTGTCTAATGTGTTTGTGTTCGTCTTGTGTAGTAGTTCCTCCATTCATATTGGGGGTTAGGCGTAGAGCTGACAACTCTGCACTGTAAAAAAAAAAAGTCAAGAAACAGCAATATAAGGCCAAGAATGTTCCCAAGGTAAAATATTCCGGAGGTAAAATAGTCCCCCGTTCGGATCTCCGGGTGGGGACTACTTTGGGAGGTCACTGGACTAAGGATAAGATCTACGTTAGGAATAAGGATATCAAATTAGGCACCTGGAATGTTCTGAGCCTTTACCGGCCTGGGGCATTTCAGTGTACAGTTAATGAGATAGTTACGTATAAATTAGATGTAGTATCTGTCCAGGAAGTTAGGTGGCCAGGAGAAGGGAATTGTAAAACTAAAAATTATACATTTTTCTATGGTGGTACTGAAAATCATAATTTTGGAACAGGCTTTTTCATAAATAATAGAATTATCTCGGCTCTTAAAACAGTAGAATTTATTAATGATAGGATATCATATGCAGTTTTACAGGGTAGGTGGTGTAAAATTATTTTAATAAACATACATGCACCAACGGAAGATAAAGATGATAATACTAAAGATGATTTTTATACAGAGTTAGAACAGTTCTTTGATAAATTTTCTCAGTATGATATGAAAATTCTGTTAGGTGACTGTAATGCACAGATTGGCAAAGAAGAGACATTTAAACCCACGATTGGTAAAGAAAGTCTTCATGAATTAAGTAATGATAATGGTATAAGATTGATTACTTTTGCAACCTCAAAGAATTTAATTGTGAAAAGTACCACTTTTAAACATAAAGATATCCATAAATATACCTGGTCTTCTCCAGATGGTAAAACTCATAATCAGATAGATTGATAAGGGAAGGCATACTAGTATAATTGACGTTCGTACACATAGAGGTGCTGACTGTGCCAGTGACCATTATTTAGTAACTGTTAAATTAAGAGAAAGACTCAGTGATAAATCGTAAGCAACAAAATCTAAAAGTTCTAAAATTTAATACAGGAAAATTTGCTGATGAAAGAATTAAGAAAGATTACCAAATTAAACTGTCAAATATATTTGATGTTTTGCAGGATTTAAATGATGATGAAAATATAAATGAAACAGATGTAAATAAGAATTGGGAGTACATACGTAATGCAATAGAATCAGCAGCTAAAGAAAGTATAGGATACCATAAACCGAGAAAAGGTAAGCCATGGTTTGATAATGAATGTCATAATCTAATAGAAATAAGAAATCAGGCTAGACTTCGGTGGTTAAATAACTCTCATGATACAAATCTAAACAATTATAATAGAATAAAGCAAGAAGTTAACCGCACGTTTAGAAGTAAAAAAAGAGATTACTTGAAAAGCAAAATTAACGAAATTGAAACAAACAGCAAAAATAAAAATATCAGAGATTTATATAAAGGTGTAAATGAGTTTAGAAAGGGGTGGCAACCTAAAGTAAACTTGATAAAAGATAAAGACGGTGATTTTCTAGCTGACCCAAGTGATATTCTAAATAGATGGAAGAACTACTTTAATGACCTTTTAAATGTCCATGTAGGAGATAAATCAGAAGTAGAACCTTTAGTTCCAGAACCTAACTTGACTGAAGTTAAAGATGCTATTAAAAGGCTAAAGAATAACAAAGCACCTGGCATTGATTTAATACCAGCTGAGTTAATTAAATATGGTGGAAATTCATTAATATGTCAAATTCATAAATTAATTTGTTTAATATGGAATAAAGAAGAAATCCCTCAACAGTGGAAAGAATACATAATTGTTCCTGTGTTTAAAAAAGGTGATAAAATGAACTGCAATAATTACCGTGGAATTTCTCTACTCTCAACAACATATAAAATATTGTCTAACATTCTTTTAACAAGACTAACCCCATATGCTAATGAAATTATAGGTGATTATCAATGTGGATTTAAACGTAACAGATCAACTACAGATCAAATTTTTCACATCAGACAGACACTTGAAAAAAAGTGGGAATATAATCAAAATGTCCATCAGCTATTCATTGATTTCAAAAAAGCATATGATTCGGTCAAAAGAGATAAATTATATAATATATTAGTAGAGTTTGGAATACCTAAGAAGCTTGTTAGTATGATAAAAATATGCACCAGTGAAACAGAAAGTAAAATTCGTGTGGGTATTAATATGTCTGACAAATTTACAATTCATGATGGGTTAAAACAAGGAGATGCATTATCTCCATTGCTCTTTAATTTTGCCTTAGAATATGCTGTTAGGAAGGTAAAAGAAACTAAAGAAGGACTAAAATTAAATGGTGTGACTTAGTTGTTAGCATATGCAGATGATGTAGACTTACTGGGGGATGATATGAATACAATTAAGAATAATGCTAAAATATTTTTCAAAACTGCTAAAGAGATAGGTTTGGAAGTTAACAAAGACAAAACTAAATATATGCTTACAGGCCGAAACCAAGTGTTATGTAATAATCAAAATCTAATTATTGATAACAACTCGTTTGAACCAGTTTCCAAATTCAAATACTTAGGAGTAATATTAACCCTTATGCACACGCGCTGGGGTGTAATCCACCCCAGACAGTCTCTCTTCTTTACTACGTTTAAAAGTGTTTTGTTTCTGTTGGTGGCCTTCCAGGTACCTTTCCGTTGTTTGCCCCTCTAGTCATTGACTCAAGGTCAATCAGTTTGCGCGCAGCTGTCACTCAGTGAACATCGTCAAACTTGGCCAGGGGTGCTTTACACCCCACGCGTGTGCTTACGTTACACATTTCCAAAATTCTGCTTTTTTAGTTTCTCTTATTTGTTTTATCTAATTGTTACGTTTTTTTATGAACTGTAGTCTAGATGGTGTTTTAAGTTGCATATTTAAAAAAAACTCCAAAAATGGATAATTTGGGTAGCAAACAAGCGAGGATTCTGTCCATGTTGGATGAGTGTGGAAGTGATAATGAATCAATTGTTGGCGAAGATAGTGATGCAGAACAAGACAGTTTACACGAAAGTGAACATGATACAGAAACTGAACAAGACTGTGACAGTGGTAAAAGTGAAGAAAGTGACAGTGACAGCAAACTACCATTGGCTCACAGACTTAACACTTATATAGGGAAAGATTAAACTACTGTATGGAAGAAACAAACACCACCACAAAACGCAAGGACAAGAGCTCATAATATTGTAAGTACACATCATCCTACTGTAAAAGCCGTTGCTAAAGAAGCCAAAAACCCCACTTGATGAGTGGTTGTGTATGATAGACGAAAGCATAATAGACAGCATTGTAAAGAGCACACCTTCATCTACTGCGAAGAATGCTGCCCAGAATAAATTTGAACATTCACTCACAAAAACCTTTGTCAGTAGCTAAGTAACATGTTATAAATTTGATTTAAATTTTATAATTTTTTATAAATGTATCTCTTTAAATAATACTCTTGTTTAGATTTTATCAAAAATTAAAAAAAGCACTCTAAAAATTTTGTTGGTTTGGGAAAAAGTTTTTATGATATTATAAACAGCTGGCTAAATTGACCAATACTCGATGGTGATTTACTAATAAATTTGTATAATAAACCTATGACTAAAATACCTTCAGTTGTTTCATTGCCCTGTCTTGTAACCACATGCAAGTAAAAAACTATTTTTTTTTGGGTACAGTTAACATTTTTACTTCTTTTTTAACAATACTTTAAAATACAGAAGAAACATGTAACTGTCTAATCAACAATTATTCAAACCACTATACAGTTGTTTTATATAGCTAAAATATGTTTAACTATTATGGAAAAGACTAATTGTTAACAAAAAAACAGAAAACCTTTTTTACTCATACATTTGTAAAAAACTGCAATATAAAGTGTGGGGTGAAAAACACCCCATGCGTGTGGTTGTGTCACAAATATTCACGCGTGTCCATAAGGGTTAACAAATGAAAATTATATTAAAGAGGAAATAAAAAGTAGGCTCAATTCAGGAAATGCATGTTACTACTCTCTTCATAAACTTTTGTCTTCTCGTTTAATATCTAAGAAACTAAAAGTTAAAATATACAAAACAGTAATTTTGCCTGTAGTATTATATGGATGTGAAACTTGGTCCCTTACATTGAAAGAGGAACAGAAATTGAGGGTATTTGAAAATAAGATCCTTAGGAAAATCTTTGGACCTAAAAGGGATGAGGAGACAGGTGAGTGGAGAAGGTTACATAATTTAGAACTACATAATTTGTATTCATGTCCAGATATTATTAGAATAATTAAATCAAGAAGACTTAGGTGGGCAGGCCATGTGGCACGAATGGGAGAGGAAAGAGGAGTTTACAGGATTCTTGTTGGGAAACCTGATGGTAAGAGACCAGTAGGAAGGCCAAGACGAAGATGGAGGGACAACGTTGAGATGGACCTAAGAGAAATCGGTAGGGATGGAAAAGAGTATATAGATCTTGCTCAAGATAGGGAAAGATGGAAGGCCTGTGTTGCTGCAGCCATGAACCTTCGGGTTTAAGAAGGCTAGGGAGTTAGTGAGTTAGTCGTATTCAGTGCTTATTCCGAAAAACTATTTCAAGTTTATATTTTAGCACACTTTTCAACCAAATATACCCAAAGAAGTATACCTTCACTTTGCTTTTACAATAGTATTTAAATTTAGATAAAGCAGTACACACTCAAAACAACCACAGGCTAAGATCACACATTCGGCATCTAAAGGTTAAAAAAAAAATAGTAAATCTAAGTTAAAAGGGCATTATTAAATGGCAATATATTTAAGTACGAGGGCAAATCAGTAAGTCGGTTCCACGATTTTGTTTTGCAGAGGATTGGATAATCACACCAAGGTGAACTTTTGGGGACTGAAAAATGTCATCCGACCCGAGGTCATAATGAGTGATTTTGTAATGTTCCTTTGTCTCTGCCACAGATGGCAGCAGTGACAAACATGACTACCTGCCTGACATCGTCGACGGTCGAGGAGCAGCGTTCCGTGGTGCGGTTCTTCTGGGCTGATGGCAAGACACCGATGGAGATTCACGCGAGGATGAAGCTATGCCGCAAAGCCGTTGGGAACTGATGTCAGCAGTTCAAGGCCTTCACGACAACGCAAGGCCACACGTCGCCATGGCGGTCAAGGAAAAAATTGCTCGGTAAGGCTGAGAAATCATGGGACATCCGCCATACAGTCCAGATCTGGTGCCCTCTGATTATCATTTCTTCGGCCCTATGAAGAAGGAATTGTCTGGCCAGTACTTCTCGTCTGATCGTGAAGTGCAACATGCTGTGCGGCAGTGGATGCAGCAGCAGCCGACGACGTTCTATGCCACTGGCATATCCAAATTGGTGTCACAGTGGGAAAAATGCATTGCCGTCAGTGGTGGAAATGTAGAAAAATAAGTAACAAACTGCTACTCCTGCACACCTATTGTCCTCATGTTTGACCAACAAATTGCTGTGAAAAAAAATCGTGGGACTGACTTATTGATTTGTCCTCGTAGATATTGGTAAAAAAAATACTTACATTTCCATAATTTACTGGCAAGCTTGTGGGCACATTGGGATCACATTCTTCGTCTATAGAATGTAGAAATGAATCCTTTATCCACTGAAAATTAAAGCAAAATCTTATTTGAACAAAATATGTACAATTTTATTTTAAAAAATACAAAAATATTAATAACAAGGTCTGAGACGATACCAAAGTATCAGTATGGATATCGGAAAGTATTGATTGGAATTTATTTATTTATACCAGCGGATAATTTTCCGGCATTTTGTTCTTTCACAGGCTCTGCAAAAATACGACGTGGCACTTTTGCAGTCTAATTTATGCAAACTTTGAAGATTCTTTTCATTTTGCATCATTTTTGCATAAAAACTCCTGCACAATTCCATCTAAGGTGCAAGTTTTGGGCTCTCGCTACGGGATGCAGGCAGGTTTGAGTCACCGGGAAGCGTAACAACTTTTCTCCTGAGATTTCGGCCTGTGTATGGGACCAGCGGCCACCCACCATTGTGAGGAAATTGGGGAACTACGAATGAGAAGCATAAAAGCATGGAAACCTACAACAACTAGGGTTTCATCGTGCTGACCACACGTCACCCTGTAACTAGTTGGATGGTCTTTGCTGAGGCATGTGGAAGCGAGGCCAGCAGTCAGAAGTAAGGCCCTGACCCTCAAGGGCTGTTGTGCCACGGTTATTTTATTAATTTGAGTGGGAATACTTACCCACTAATACTGATCAATATTTCAAACAAATTTTAATAATTAGTTGTCAACATAAATCATTCAGAATCAGCCAGAAAAGTGTGCTTCCATAAATGGACTTTGCACAACAATTCCTACTTGCACTCAGCTACCTTACTTTGGCTTCATTTCTCTACCCTCTGATGATGTCTGATGATGGTCAAAATTTTTCTAATTGATAAATCAAAGGAATGAAAGAAATATTTGTTAAAAACAACACAAAACACTCAAACAGCATGATAAAAACACTTTACAAGTTTGTACGAGCTTTCGACTCCATGTCCGACAGCAGGGCTGGCCGAGCGACAACGAAGGGGATGCGGTTGAAGTTCCGCTGGAGCTACTTTGCTGTGTCTTCCGGAAGATGTCGTTACGGTCTTGCAAGTAGTGCTGGTAAGTTCTTGTTTGTTTAGACTAATGGCTAACTGTGTTATACAATGATAAATAAAGATTTGAACATACATTGTCGTTGAGATTATTTGTGTTTTTGATCATGTGTACACCTTCCTTAACATCCCGTTCTATTTTCCTTTAGCCTGCTTTAATCTACTCAAAACAGCTTACGAAATATTGTTACATTATCTAAGTGCAATGAGATGAAACGATCTTTCCCCTGCAACATCAACCTGCATCAAACTTCAGGTCCGTAGTGAGGGTACGCTTATGGAACTGAAGCCTAGGATTGACTTGTAAGCTAACAAAATCAAAAAATGAAAATGAGAAACTTACAGTTGGCACAGGTAAGGGGAGAAGGAAAACATACAAGGTTTTATTACTCGACTATTCTTCTCATTGGAGAATTTCCTTCAGGGAGTTACCATGTGAATATAGATCCCTATACTTGAAGAACAGAGTTGGCATCGTTAAAAAGTGTTTAAAACAACTTGTTTTAAACATTTAAAACGCACAGCTTTCTCTTTAGTGTTTTGAACATATTTTTCCTTAAACTTGTTTAAAACACATTTTTATACTTGGTGTTTGAGAGTCTGTGGTTATTTGTGTGTTTTGTAATTTGTCTTTTCATTCCTTCCATGTCATTTTGTTTACTTTGCAAAGAAATCTGAAAATATATATTCAATTAACAAAGAAAAGTAAGTGATGAATACCCATGGTCTGCCATAAAACAACTGGCTATGCTTTTTTTACAAGTGTTTCAAACATTTTTAAAATTGAATATTATATGGATGAAACAGTTTTCTTGCTCACTGAATGTGTTGCACATAGTTGTTAATGGCAATATTTTGTTCCATTCACATAAAAATGTATTTCGAAAAACAGAGTAGCCCTGTGAGAGTAGCTAGCACATGGATAGAGTGGGGCCTGGTAACTGTGTATTAGTTCAAGATTCTTGAACAGTCTACATACGAGTTTTAACATTAACAATAAGTATTTTAAGAAGTTAGTCAAACGTTTACTTTATAACTAGGAACATGGTCCTTCCTTGGATTAATTAACAGATTCCTTATTAATCATTATTCTTAGAAAAAGTCTCCTTTGCATTATGTTTTAAACATTTTTATTTGTTTAAAACATGACTTTTTCGGTTCTTGATTAATACAAATTTTACCAACCCTGTTGAAGAAGCTCTTATACATGCAAAGTTACAAGTTAACATTTATTTCACTAAGTAATACTTCATAAAGGAGTTAAAAATATTCATGGCATTTACATCCTTTTGAATGCTAACAATGCAAAGTCTGTGTACAAGAAATACCCACCTGAGGCACATCTTGCACAACATAATCCAGTTCCCGACCATCTTGAAAGAAACTACTTGATAGCCTTGGTCGTCGCCTCCACGAAGATGTGCTTGATCCTGATCGACTTCCTATACTTGTATCCAAGAAATTATTATTTCTGAATGCATGATGCCTGTTCCACGAGGTCTTGGAAGGATTATAAGACCCAAAACTTCTTACTGACTGAGTTTTTCGTCTGTAATTATTGCTTCTATGTTGTGGAACACGGAACCGATGGTGATCACCACGTTCACTAAATGAACTTCTACCATTCACTCTGTTCCTTTGATTGACATCCTCGCTATCTTCAGAAAGTGAGGGCATAGAACGACGATCAAACTGAAAAGAAAAAGCAAAAACAGTCACACATGATGCTCCATACCCTGCTAGAAACTGAAAAATGATACATAGTGTGTGAAGGTTACTTTGTTTATGAATGTTTTCTGTTGTACTGAGCGCACAGAGATGTATTATGGGGAAGTAATGTATCTCTGTTACCTTAGCCTGAAGCTGACGTGGTTCTACCCTTAGGTCACAGGGTCACGTGCCCCTCCATCCATTATGTATCTAAAAAGAACTACAATTATAACAATTTATGCTTGTTTGCAACACTTGTATTTTATTTGCTTTTCCGCATGCACTCTTTATCGGTGCGAAGACGGCTACAGTGGGTTGGACGAAACTTGACAACCTAGCAAGGGTCACATTCTGGCTGTGGACTTCCTGCCTCGCTGCTTAATCATCATCCCTCTTTGATCCCTCCATTCTGAGCTGCGAGAGAGAGGTCCAGGGGAGGGAAGGGGGGTTATGGGTGTCTTCATTCCGAATGGCTACAATATCGCTGAGACTCAACAGTTGCGGTGGTCTTTCGGTTTCCCGCTAGATGGCGGCTGGGTTCATTTGTTGTACCTTACCGAACAAAAGGGATTGGGGGGAGGTGATTTGGAAGATGGAGGTGGGGAAGTCTTGTTGAGGTTCGATGTGCTTTGAAAAGTTTCCATAAACTGCTGTTATTTCGTAAGTTCTTTACTGACGTTACAGCGCCTTGAATAACGTAGTGTGGAAAATGGTACAGTTCTGCGCACTCTGGCTGGTTCCACTCGAAAATGATCCGCTAGAGGCGCTCGTGTTGAACCTGGTGCTTGGTATTCGTCTGCTTATAATGGAAGTAAATGGAGTTTTCGCTGCGTCTGATTCTTTTACATGAAGCATTTCTATGAATGTGATAATTGCTATGATATTTGGTACAGTGGTCGCGAAGATATTAACGAACATTCTACACAGTCGACCACGTCCTGTTATCGTCATACTTTCATTAATAATACGGGAGAAAAAATATGCGTGGAATGCTCTTGGCAACTTAATTTTTGTGTATGAATTAGGTTCATTATTATTATCATCATCATTTCTTTTAAAGATATACACACTGAAGCATTTGTATTTTGGATATTTACTGTCTCTTTTCTTCCACTTTAAACTAATTGCGGTGATGATGATAATGATTCCATGAAACGACAAGGGGAACCCCACAAAACTTTCTTAGTGCCATCGACATGAGCGTAAGGAAACTTTCAAACCAATGGGGCAAGCGACACGGGATGTTCATACTGTCACACTAGTGACACACACTTCCAGACTGTAAAATAGCATTCATTGCACATGAGGGTCCAGATAGCAAACGACACGTTCATATGGCATATTCGTGTGCTACTTGTTACTTCGGTCGGAAAGCTCCTTAAAGGAAGGGTGCTCAGACCGAAGCGACGCACTACAGGGGGAGTTCCCAACTAAGTGACAAGCGACATGGTGCCTTCAGTCTATTGGCAAGCGTTCGCTGCTAATTTTGCGAACAACACATAGGCGACACGAAAAACTGCACATTACAGAAACAGATCTAGGCGACACGATAAGTCACATGTGTCGCTTTGGTGCTTGTGCATCGCTCAAACTGGGTCATTTCCTCAATAGCTTGCAACATGTTGCCGTGGTTTGTTGTTCGCGCATGCACGATGCAATGAGTGTCTTGCTTTAGGGAGATTGCTCACCAAAGCGACAAGGGGCACGCGACACTTGTCGCTTGAGGATTTCACCAACCAAACGCTGGCCTGTGCTTCCCATCATGCTACTACTATGTGAAATGTTGCTCTTGATTGGCTCGTTTCCAAGCAACATGTGTCGCTTCGGTGTGAAAGTTGCCTTGGACCGAAGGACCCGTGTCGCTTTGGTGTGAAATCCTCGTATTGTTTGTCGCATGTCTCTTTGGTGTAAAATCTCCTTGAGGAAACGGTGCAGTCAGAGCTTGTGTCCCTACGGTTCGAAAGGCAGCATTGATTACGGACTGCTCGCTTCCAAGCGACACTTGTGGTTTGTCGCCTCGGTATGAAATATCTCTCAGGATACTATTTATATTCTAATAACATAGAAAAATAAAACTCTAGTACACAATCCAGCACCTGACGTCCGGAATCACTTTGCGATGTTTCTTCTTGTGTTACGCATGCTATTTATTAATTTTATTTTACTTTTCTTTCCAAATTAATGTCATTTCGTGACTGCAAATCACTCCACAAATATAACTGTTTCCATCAATTCACGCACCGCCTTTCAAGACAAACAAATCTACATAATATATTCCAAAAACTAACAAAGCTGCATTACTTTCATAAAAAAATTAGCACCGACATTGATCGCACTGCCATCTGTGTTTCTCATCCATCTGGGGAACCAGTTTCTTGGGTCATTTTCCACACTACGTTATTCAAGGCGCTGTACTGACGTGTCCAAAACCACAGTTTTGCTTAAATCAAGTGTTCAAAGATAAAAAACACAACATACAACAGAAATTTTAATAAAAATATATACGAAAAGTGGGAACGCATGTGCGGGTGTCCTGTAGCTAATTCCCACCCCTTTTTTTGTGTTTTTGTTTTCTGTGCATTTTATTAAACGGAAAAGACACATTGACTGAGAAATTTGCTACAGCCAAAAATAGGAGAATAGAACTGATACACAAGAAATATTATATAACAAGGTGAACTTTTCTAAAGTATTTTTAATATGATATATATTAAATGCCGCTGGTATGACTTCCATTAGTTCTAAGATATAGCCTATATTTTGAATGTGCCCTACCCCTTGCAGACCATGAGCTGTGCAGGACGTTGTCTATCGTTTCATAAACACAAGATATTAATAACAAAAGTCCATACATTTACAATAAATATAATTTATTAGATATTAAAAGGTATTTTTTCATTTCACATCAATAAAATGTAGCATCTAGTGCATTAGTGATGCTAAAATCATGCGGAATAAACAGCTTTGCCTCAAGATGGAAAATTGGAAGATCTTTTGAACATGGCCGACTTCCAAGTTCTACGATAAATAAATATGGAGCCGCAGTTGTCTAGTCCAATGGTATTTAAACTGTGTAGCATGCCTCCCTGAGGTGGTGATGAAGTTTTGCAGGGAAGAAGCAAGAACTTCCAAATGAAATATTTAATCTTTCCTGAATGAATAAAATGTATTAATAAAAAATATATCAATATCTCCTTTTGTATCAGGGTGGATAAAAGCCATTATTTTCATTTAAAGTGATTTAAAGTAATTTTTAAAAAAAAACACGCTTAAAATTGTTTGTATGTTTTTTGCACCATACATATAGCTATATGTTTTCTTTTTTATAGAAAGTATTTTTCTAGTAAACGGCCCTCTAATATATTATTTTATAATTAAAAAAGGAAGAATTTTCAAACAAACAGACATACCAGAGGCGTGGCGTGCATGTAGCCACTGTTACCGCAGGTAACACCAAAATATAAAGAATTGAAGAACCCGTCTTAAAATATTATTACGTACATAAACTGGTAATATTGTCGTAAAGTAAACATAGCAGACTGACATTTTTTCCGACACCGGCAAAAGCGAAGAGGAGGACTGATCCGGTACCCTCCACAGGCAACATGAGGAAAGGGCCCTGAGCTCACCCAAGGAAGACTTTCCGTCGCAGCAAAGACTGTTTCGGCGGGAGGAGGAGGCAGGTTAATGGCATGACTGTTTAGCCGCCGCAGTTGCCGGTGATACTTACCGGAAACATACCAGTGTTGCCATATCCAATTGACAGAAAAGAGCTAAGTCGCCTAATTGGGTCTATCTTATTCTGAAGGCGTCCAGTCACACTGGGGAACGATGGCGCAGTGGTAGCGTCGCCGCCTTATAATCAAAGGATTCCGAGTTCGATACCCGGTGGAGGCACAAGTGGTTCGGATCCAACTTTAAACTGTCCCGATTTGAATTACTGTTCATGAAGTGGACTTAAATCGACAAATCAAAATTTTAAAAAATCAAATCACACTGGGGCAAAAGCAAACTACCAAGTGATATTTTGTATTTACACTAAATATCAGTGATTATGAAAGTCCTCTTTGTCCTTCGACATCATGGGCGAGAAGGAGAGGAGAGGGATGGGTATGGTAAAGGGGTGCGCTGTCCTTCTAAAAATGTCAACCTAAAATTTTATATTTCACACATATAATATTATTTCGGTTACAGGAATTTGTGATAATTGTTGATAATACTGATTGAGATTGACATACGTTGTCGCAGGAATGCAATAATTTCGGATTGAAGCAATGTTTTTGAGGTGGTAGAACTGTTTTTGTGTGAAAACAATACTTACAAGCATAATTTCCCGATTTTTATCTTAGCACGCTCTGAAGTGTCAGGTGCCGCAGGTTCGAATTCTCAGCAAGAAATGGTTATTTCAGTGGTCGTTGTTATTATTTTACTTACGTAATTATAAAAATTAATAATTACATACACAAAGAAACAATAATTTTATTTCAATAATTCACCATTCATCCTCATCGTCACGATTATACTATAAAGCGAAAGCCTTAAAGGTAGCAAAGGGCGTAAAAGATACGAAATAGTAGTGGTGTCAGAAATGAGATTTCAGTGGATTTAGTGAAACATGGGAGTGGGAGTAGTTAGGAAACAGATGAAGACTACATCTACTCTACATACATCTTATTTGAAATGAAAAGTTTCGCGATTTGGGCAAATCTGGTTTCAAAAGAACTAAGATGGCAACATTAGTAGAACTGGACTTCTTGCAGGTTCCGAAGGAAATATTGAGGAAGGGCCGATGCTGAGAGGGGAGGGGGCAAGGAGGGTGCTTCACGTGTTACAAAAGTAAACAACGGTTTGTGGGAGGGACTGTGCAGTGGGAGTTTTGTGACTGGTGTATTTCGTCTTTATGTTGTTTTCGGGCATTGTCAATTAATTAATGAAGCTTGCTCCGAGTTCCGAGGTGGCGGGTTCATCCTATCTGGACAGTGTGTGTAATCGTGCGATAGAAGATATTTTGAAGCAATCTTTCGGTTCGTTATTTTGCAGAAAAAATCGAAATTGTGGCGAAAGGGAGGCCAAAGCCTATTTTGAACGATTTAAAAACCAAGTCGTCTGCTGGATATGACCGACATTTCAATGTTTCGTGGTTATGTGGATATGTGCAGTTGTCGAAACTCTTTTGTTGGCCAAGTACTCTATTTTCGGGTGAAAAAAAAAAGCGTGTCGAATTCAGATGTGGATAACATGGACCATGACCATGACTCACCCAAAAATTCAAATTCAAATGAAAAACTTTTCTTTATGACAGCATCATAGAAGGTTTTTTGATTTGATTTGATTGATTTTGCTTCGCTTGTGCTGCTTTGGGCAAATTTGCGAAGATGGGGATGAGTGATGATATGATTAAATTGATGAATAGACATCACAAACACCCATGCCCAAGCTAGGTTTCGAACCTGGGATCCCAGCATCATATAACTATTTTCAAAATCGGATTGATCTGTTCTATAAGTAGCCTTCAATGTTTCTGTAAGTATCAAATTACGTATTATTGTGTCAACAACCAATGTTTGCGATTTCACTTTAGTCCTTATGTCAACATTTTTTTTCTGATTAATAACTTTACCAAAATCTAGTATTGAATTGCATACGTACCAGATTAATATTATATGAACTACTTGGAAGATATTGGGGGAAGGAGCATTAGGTGGGGAGGTGCCTAAGTCTCCCTTAAATGTCCTACTGATAACCGGTAACGCTTTTAAAAATCCACGCCATGCCACTGAGACATACCTAATATTATACCCGAACCAAATATTAGAACAAATTAGATTAAAGCAAATAAAAATTTATACGTAAATATACATTTTTTTTTGTTTCTGATATTGCCTATATTGTATATGTATGTATGTAAAATAATCTAACACAGTTATTTTTAGTGGTTTTTATTTTATTTTATCTGCAACGTTTCGTTCTGGTTTCCCAGAACTTTTTCAAGCTACACTAAGATGTACATACAATAACACAACCTCACATGGCTAGTCCCTCTACACTTCTAAGGAATGAATAACTGTGTCCTTATTACCTCCTAAGTTAACTGGTTTTTCCTTGCAGGTGTTATAGCTGGCTGTTTCTCCCCCTTTCCTCCATACTGTAACCTACTCTTCTTGTCTTCCCTCCCCTCCTCCTTCTGGTGGCACTGGTCATCTCCTTTAACTCACCTGGAAAGTTGAAATTTTCCATTTTTGTGCAGAAAATGGAAGGTGGCCCAGGAAACTTAACCAACTTACTTTCCACATGCTTTTTTATCAGCTCCACCAATTTCATTCCAATTTCCCCTTCATTTTTGTTTACTTTCCCCCTCCCCCCTGTTTATTCATATGTGTTTTGTTTCTGCCACTTTTCTCTCTATTTTGTTTTCCCTCTTCTCCTTCATTTGTACCTTCTTAATCTTGTGCCCATATGTCAACATATGCTCACTCAATGATGTTCTTGGATCTTCCTCTTTAATGTATCTTCTATGTTGTTTAATTCTGTCATTGATGCTTCACACTGTCTCCCCTATGTATCGTATCAATCCATAAGATTATATTTTATTTAAAGCCTCTCTGATGCTTCATGTTGACCAGGGCATTCACTTGTTTATCTCAGTTGTCTCAACCTCTGTGATATGTAAATAATGCAGTGTTGTGCTTTGCAAACTTCCTGATGTATTCAGGATATAGCAAGTTCCATCAGCCTATGGAGTCAGCTGTTTGCAATAGAGGTAGTAAAAATCACGATTCGGCATGGAGGAAGGTTTCCATGGCCTGGGTGATATAGAGGTGAGACAGACTAAGAAGAGACTGACTTTTGATTTGGATTGAGGAGAGAGAGGAGCTTGGAGAAAAGAGTGGAGGGAGAGTGAGGCGAGTCCCGATCAACCTGCAACGAAGCCTAGAGAGGACTTAGTTTATTTTTTTCTTCGAAATTATCATAACTCTTCAGATAGACAGGTAATTATCCTAACCCAGCCATGATTCAGGTTCAAAGGTTCATAAAACCCAATGAGTGACCATTGTCTTTTCCAATTGTTAAGCTGTTTAGTTACAGTTGTGCCTTTCCCACTGCCAAGCGTTTAACTTGACATGTTAATGACAAGTGCTCTCATCATCGGGGATGAATAAGTTACATCACCCATTGACAGAGGCGTGGTGTGCATGTAACCGCTAATATAAAGAATTGAAGAACCTGTCTTAAAATATCATTACATACATAAACTGGTAATATTGTCGTAAAGTAAATATTGCAGACTGACATTTTTTCTGACACCGGCAAAAGCGAAGAGGAGGACTGATCCAGTACCTTCCTCAGGCAACATGAGGAAAGGGCCCTGAGCCACCGCAAGGAAGACTTCGCGTAGCGGCAAATACTGTTATGGCGGGAGGAGAAGGCAGGTTATTGCCATGCCTGTTTAGCCACCACAGTTGCCGGTGATCCTTACCGAATACAGATCAGTGTTGCCATATTCGATTGACAGAAAAGCGCTAAGTTGCCTAATAGGGTCTATCTTACTCTGAAGGTGTCCACTCACACTGGGTAACGATGGTGCAGTGGTAGCGTTGCTGCCATGTAATCAAGGGAACCCGGGTTCGATACCCGGTGGAGGCACATGTGGTTCGGATCCTACTTTAAACTGTAGGTCCAGTCCCAATTAGCCTTACTGTGCATAAAGTGGACTTAAAATGCCAAATCAAAATAAAAAAATATCAAATCACACTGGGGAAAAGCAAACTACCAAGTGATATTTTGTATTTACACTAAATATCAGCAATTACAAAAGTCCTCTTTGTCCTTCTTCGGCATCATTGGCAAGAAGGATGGGGATGGTCAGGTGGTCCGCTTTCCTCCTAAAAATGTCAACCTAAAATTCTATATTTCACACATATAATATTATTTCAGTTACAGGAATTTGTCATAATTGTTGAAAGACCTATTGAGATTGACATATGTTGTCGCAGGAATGTGATAATTTCGGATTGAAGCAATGTTTTTGATGTAGCAGCACTGTTTTTGGGTGAAAACATTACTTAGAAGCATAATTTCCCGATTGTTATCTTAGCATGCTCTGAAGTGTCAGGTGTCGCAGGTTTGAATCCTCAGCAAGAAATGGTTATTTCAATGTTTGTTGTTATTCTTTAACTTACATAATTATAAAAATTAGTAATTACATACACAAAATAATAATAATTTTTATTTCAATAGTTCACCATGCATCATTATCGTCACAATTATCCTATAAAGCGAGAAAGGAACGTAAAATATACGAAATAGTAGTGGTGTGAGAAATGAGATTTCTGTGGATTTAGCGAAACATGGAAGTGGGAGTAGTTAGGAAACAGATGAAGACTAAATCTACTCTACATACGTCTTATTTGAAATGAAAAGTTTCGCGATTTGGGCAAATCTGGTTTCAAAAGAACTAAGATGGCAACAGTAGTAGAACTGGATTTCTTGCAGTGTAAGGTTCCGAAGGAAATATTGTCTATTGGGGAAGCGCTGATGCTGAGAGGGGAGGGGGCAAGGAGGGTGCTTCACATGCTACAAAAGTAAACAACGGTTGGCGGGAGGGACTGTGCAGTGCGAGTTTTGTGAGTGGTGTCTTTCGTTGTTTTCGGGCGTTGTCAATTAATTAACAAGCGGTGTTAATTACTTCGATGTTTCTGTAAGTATCAAATTAAGTATTTCTTTATTAGGTTAATGTTTATCGTGTCAACAACCAATGTTTGCGATTTCACTTCAGTGCTTATGCCAACATTTTAATAACTATACCAAAATCTAGTATTGAATTGCAGTCGTACCAGAATACTATTATACGAACTACTTGGAAGAAATGGAGGGGGGGGGTGGCATGAGATGGGGAGGCACCCAAGCCTTACGGCTCCTTCCTTAAATGTCCTACTGATAACCGGTAACACTTTTAAAAATCTCACGTCACGCCACTACCCATTGATTAATTGTGGAAGTGACTGGTTCTGATCCCCATCCTTCTGTAGAATGACACGGTATTTGCTTCTACTCTACTTCATATAACCCTGCCATTGCCAATTCATCATTCTCCTTCTCTCCTTTGTATTCATTAAACCATTTCTCATTGCTCTTTGGTGGGCTGAAAGCTGCGTAGTCCATACTTTGCATAGATGTTTCTTATCTTTTTCTCCATCTTTTTTTTGAATGGTACACTCACATACTTCTTCTCTTCCTGTGTATTCTTATCCTTTTCTTCTTTTTCTTTATTGTTTGTCTCTTTTTCCATTTTCTTCTCTGTTCTTCTTATGATGTGAATTATATCCCCTGCTTTGTATCCATTTTCCAGTGCTGCCTCCATTATCCACTTCATTTCTCTGCTTTGTTGTTGCATAATCTCGTTGCTCTCTGTACAAAATTCTCCCAAATGTTGTCTTTGGTTCTCCTTTCATGTGCATATTCCTTGTGGATTTACTCTCCCCGCTAACTTTTTTTGGTACACCACGGTTTCAAGTCCTTTTCCCTTCACTTCAATGGTTATATCCAAGCAGTTAATCTTTCCATTGTCCATTTCCTCTTTTGTATACTTTAACCTTTCATGACCTTCATTCAATCTTCTGTTGTTTCTTTGATTTTGGCTACGAAGATCACATCATCCACGAATCAGTATCACCTCATTTTTCAAGGTTTCCATTGCTCCCTTCTCTATCCAATGTATACATATATTGGCTAACAAACATGATAAGGCTAATCCTTCCTTCTGTTTAAATACTTCTCCTCCAAAACAAAACACACTATGACTTTTGCACACATCTACCCATCTTATTATGTTCCATATTGTTAGTTCTTCCACCTTTGCTTCACGTAACCATTTTCCGAGGGAATCCAAAGCAATTTCTTTTGGAACACTGGGGTACAATTCTTTTATGTCAAAACTTACTGGATCATAATTTTCATCCCATTCTATTGTTTTCAAAATATCGGTTACTTCATTGGAATTCTCTATTGCAAATTCTGTTTTCTTCCTGAGGTTTGTTATTGTTCTCAGACTTTTTGGCTAATTTGTATGCTGGATGGTTGTATATTGGCACAATGGGTCTCATTGGAATATTCTCTTTGTGTGTTTTTGCAAGTCCAAATGCTACTGGGATTTTTCAGTCTCTCTTCCTCATTAATTATCCAACTGGTATTTATGGTTTCATGTACTCGTCTTATTATAGCATTTAGTTGGTCAACTTTGACTTTTTCAATGCTAAGAAATGAATTCAGCACAAGGGGAAAAAAATAATACATTACACGAGAATATGAAGAAAACAAAAGAATGGATGAAGGAAAATAAAATCATTATCATGAAAGCAAACAAACAGAACAAGATGGTAATAATGAAAAAGAAGAACATGAAAAGAAAATGAGACAATGTTTCAATAAAGACGATTTTGAAAAATTTGTAAATATTTCTTTGTAACTAACAACATAAATTTACCTTTTTTGCCCAAATTTCCCCTGTAATCTATGGAATATCAATCTCAAAATTTTTTTACAGGTACCTCTCATAGAGTACTCTTTGTGCTGTAAATATCAAATTTCTATTAGGTCCCCCACAAGAGATTTAGGGCTCAAATTCTGAAAAAAAAAATGAAAAACTAACATTTTCAAAGAACTATAATTAAAAGAGGAAACCAGTAGCAGAGCTCAAATATTTTCTGCCAAAACTTTGGATGTATATATTTCCTCTAATAAAAAAAATTATAGCTTTGATGTGACATTACTTCTATACTAAAGAAAACACTACAATTTGATTTTTCTTCAAAATTGAATATCAGTTTTGGCCTTAATTTCAGCCATTTGCATTTGAAATTGTGAAAAAGGATACAGGACATAGCTATCTTTTTTTCTTAGCTGAGTTGTTATAATTATCTCAACTGTATGCAAAAGCCGAGAGTCACAAAAAAAAATGGTCACCATTTTTAAATGAAGTCAAGCTTTGGAAAAATAATGCCTGCTTTGAACTACCCCTGTATTGGGGTTAAAATCACAAAAATATGAACATTCTTAAAAATGGTCAAGTAACCAGTGCTGGACTATTCGGTATGGACTGACCCACACACATTCTGGACAAAAACTCTGATGTTAGTACAATTTCTGTGAGCTAGAAGTGGATAAACATCATAGTAATGCTTCTCCCACATATTCAACATTTCTAAAAATATCATGTGTACTCACTCATATTAGTGGTAATTTGAGTGTGTTTTAGGATCATTTTTAAAAAAATCAAGTGGAAACATTGGTTCATACAGCCAATACTGAAACCTGTGAGATTCTTACTATGAAAAATATTACCTTTCTGATTTATTGATATTATGTTGAACATGTATTGATTATGTTGTGTAACAATTTTCATTGTGGTAAAACCTGGGATTCCCTATCAAACAATTACCCAAAGTGGAGTGTTTTTTATCACAACACATTACTTCCTTTAATTTTTTTTTCTACTTTCTGAGCAAGTAAAAATGGTAACACAGTTATTTTCTGTTAGGACTGTCCTTCTCCTCTCCAACAATACCTAAATCATCACAATACTCCAGATAGTTTCCGAGATATTGCATATTTTGTGTCATGTGGTGCGTTCATTTACCCACCCAATTTTGGAAAATCTTAAAATTTTCAAAAATGTGTAACTTTCAACATATTTGTTGGACAAGTCCAATATTACATATTTGTCATATTGGACCAATTATCTATCAGTAAAAAATGTTGGAAGCAAATCTGTGACTATGAAGCAACTTTTTGTCTTTCAATTGGATGATTTCACGTGGAATTACCTATAAAATGTTTAAAACATAATGTCAAAAGGATTTATTTTCTAAAAATAATGATTAATAAGGATTCTGTTCATTATCCAAGCTGGGCCGTATCACGGTTTGTGGAGGCCCCTGGGCAAAATGTTTTGTGGGGGCCCCCCATTTAATATTATTTTTTACTAGGAGCTTTATTAGCTCAATATGTTAACCAGCAATTTTCAGTAGTTGAAATGGTAGATGTGATTTTAGAAACAGTAGTCATTCACAATCGAACATATCGGAGATAGGTTTGCAAGGAGAATAGCGCAGTAAAATAAAGTTACAGGATGAAAATTGTAGCGCTTTAGCAGCAGTAAAATTCTGCTTCTAAATGTCTACAGTAGCCTATATTATAAAGAGTGAACACCGTAACTACACCATATAGTAAATACTAAGGGGTTCAGAAGGAAACAGAACTGAGCAATAGACTGTACTTACGTACATAATTTATTATAAATGATATTATTTACAATTAAGAATAAATATGTCACTACATACGCACGGTCCATCTAGTGGACAATTACAGACAGGTTCATTGTGGAAATTGTGATAACTACACTTTCTTCATGAAAATTCCCGAAAGCTTAACACTTACAATACACACACTTTCTTGCCTTTTTCGCCGAAAATTCATCTACTATATCATCGAAGTCCAATTCACGAAGAAATTCATGTTCAATGCTTAGTAAACAAAGATTGGATAAGCGATGTTGTCCCATGGCAGAACGAAGCCTGTTTTTCACTAATTACATTTTTGAGAAAGATCTTTCTCTGCTGCAGTTTGTTACCATTAAGACCAAATACATTCTAAAGAGAATTTTGACATTGGGAAATGGACTGCGGAACAGGTTCTTACATACAATATTATACAGACAGTTCAATTGGGATGTCTTCCTGATGTTTGACATTGCTACTGCTTACTAGGTGTGCAAACTGTATCAGCTCATTCTCTAGCAAGGGTTCCACAGCCTGGCTACTCACCGGGAATTCCTTGAATTTTAGGAATTATGAGTGATTTATTGGCTCTGGGAATTATGCGTGAATTTTTCTCCGTAGATGCGAAAAATTGCAATTTTTATTAATCCAAATTAATTCATACATTTCAAAATGCCCCGAAGGAAGTTTTTCACAGTATCGAGGAAGGAAAATAAAAGAAAGCTGCTCGGAAAATAAAACAGAATTCTCTCAATCCGTTTACTTTGTTAGTGTCCTTTGCAGAACAATCTGACGGGCACAAAGATTATTGCAAGATAAGATGTCATGAAGTTGATTAGGTAAATATAAGTTTGAAATTCATACAATTAACAATTTTTCATAGATTAATATATTCCGTAACATTTGTGACTTGTGTTTGTAAATGTATTTCGAGACTGCGTATGTGAAATGACAAATGTAAACTCTGCACCTAAAATTATTTTTTAAAATGTATATACCATTTAATTGGAATGAATTAGAATTTTTGGATGCATTGGAATCACACAGACCCGTTGTATTGTGTGTAGGTGCTGAGAGACGGTAATTCGTAATGTTGGAATAGAGAAAACATGTGCTTGTAGCCTTGAATGTTTTGGAAATTTCACCTTGAAAACTGGGAATTATACTTGAATTTTGTTATGGTCCTAGAGTGGCCAGTGATGGGAGTTTCCACTGCAAGTTTATTTAGAATACTGAACCTCTTTGCGACGGTTTCATAGGGAAAAATCCTGTCTGCGAGTGATGAGGTGATTTGATCAATCACTGGTAGAAAACTTTCCACTCAGAAATGTTCACTAGGCGAGAGGTGGATTGGAGATTCATTTCCATAATCAAGAGGATACAGTTGGACGTTTCTCACCCGCTGATGGAGTGTTCCTTAGTGTACTCTTCTGTGCTACTACTTCTTCTGGCTATCTCCTCATATTCAGAAAACAAGTTCCTTTTTGATTATATGTCAATGGCAAACTCAAGAACTAACATTGGATCCTTGAGTGTTTTGCTCGTAGCATCAAATCTCTCTAAAATGTCATTCCACAAGATGACTAACAATGCAATTTCCAGGGACGACATCTGCCGTGAGAGCCGGTTCGCTTCACTTCTTACAATACTCTTCTCTTCTTTGGCATTGCCTAGTTCGACAAGAGCTTCCTTAAATTTTTCGTAACATTGGACAATGGCTTTTGTGGCATCTGCTCGGGGTCTCACTTAAACTCTTACCACATTCTATTTGGCACGAGCCGGCTTAGCTCAGGGTAGAAACAAGAGATACCTAGGGCTATTAGGATTGAGTAATAATGTTTATACTTGAAATAAAACACAAGGTTTACCCACTACGAAAGGTCTAAACTGAAAATATATTCTGGAAAAACATCTATACAATTTATAGTATTCTCTTTATTATACAATTTCCTTTAATTGTTAATAAGTTTATTTTTCTTTCTACATTGTAATGATTCTATACATTAGGCTGCTGCTTCTCACATTTCACAGGCTCCTACTTTAGGATTTTTACGATTCTGAAAGGCTTCTTCTTTCAATCGATCATTTGAAACTTCTTCTTATAACGTTGAAAGGCTTCTTCTTCTTTCAATCAATCATTGGAACTTCTTCTTATAATCAATCATTGGAAACTTCTTCTTCTTAATGTTGAAAGACTTCTTCTTTCAATCAATCATTGGAACTCCTTCTTCTTAATGTTGAAAGACTTCTTCTTTTAATCAATCATTGGAACTCCTTCTATCAATCAATCATTGGAACTCCTTCTATCAATCAATCATTGGAACTTCTTCTTTCAATCAATCATTGGAACTTCTTCTTTCAATCAATCATTGGAACTTCTTCTTGCAATCAATCATTGGAAACTACTACTTATAATCCATCATTGGAAACTACTTCTTAATGTTGAAAGACTTCTTTTTCTTTCAATCAGTCATTGGAACTACTTCTTAATTTCTATTTACAATCAATCATTGGAAATTCTTCTTTCTATTTACGATCAATCATTAGAAATTCTTCTTTCTATTTAGGATCAACCATTGGAAAATTTCTGTTATGGGCATATAACTTGCAATCATGTCATCTTTATATTATCTCCTAAAGATGAGTTTCTTTTCTTTCTTTTCTTCTTGGGTCTTCATCATTGCTTCCTTTACTGTTGTCATAAATACCCTGATGTTAATTCTTCTATAGCTACAAGCTTAAATTCCTTCTCTTCCCTTGATATGTCATATTGGAGACCTAACGGATCTCGACTAATAACAGGAGGTTAAATCATTTATTTCTTACAAGTCGATGCCCTGAACCCAAAAATTTCACTTATAAATACATTTCTGATCTTTTAAACTTTATATGTAAATTAATATGCACCCTTAATTAATATTAATTATTAATATATGAACTATGACATAATCATAAAGAGTAATAAATAGTTCAATTATGTATATACTTGCTGTCAAATATAAATTAGATTTAAATTAGTTGTCAACCCCTGGGTGCAAAGGATCTTTTCGGCCTGCTGGTTGAAAAACAATGGCACTAAAACTGAAGCAGAAGCAAATAAGATTGGCCGCAAATGGAAAAAAGAAAATCTATTATAAAATCTGGCTAATTTGGAGTAGACCTACAGATTGAAATGAGATCCGAAGCACTCTGCCTCCACTGAGGATTGAACATCAGACCCCTTCTTATTACCTATCAACAACAGGCGAAATTTATTCTAAATCTCTGATAAAGTAGCAAACAATCTTGTAAAGTATAGAGAGCCATTTGTTCTCTGTGAATTACAGGCTAAATTTATTCTAAATCTCTGATAAAGTAGCAAACAATCTTGTAAAGTATAGAGAGCATTCAGACCAAATCAACTCATGACAGTTACGACGGGGGGTGGGGGTCACATTGAAGTGACAAATGACATGGGCCCATTCAGTCTATAAGCAAGAACTCACCACACATGCACAAAAAAAGAAACAAGACCAAGACGACGATGCACGCCATTGAAGGAGCTTTCAGACTGAAGTCACAGGTGATAAGCGACGCAGTCTCCTTCAGTATAACGCTAAACATTCACAGTGCATGCAAGAACAACAAACCGAAGTGGCACAATGCACACCATTGAGAAAACAGTATAGTCCGAGCAACATGCGAGTGACATTATTAGCTCGTTGTCGCACTTTGGTTCAAAAGGTTGAGATTACTGAAGGCCTGCTTCCAAGTGACACATGTCACTTGTTGCATCTGTCTGAAACTTCTATGAGAAAACTGTACAGGACAAGTAACAAGCGACACTTGCAGATTATGTTGCTTCAGTTCAAAAGGTTGCAATTACTTCTAAGGGTTGGTTTGCAAGAGCCACGTGTTGCTTCCATCTCAAAGCTACGTTAAATAGGATATATAAACACATTCACGTAATGCATATACTTCTGCATGTGTGTTGTGAACAGTAAAGATTTTTAATTGCCACGAAACATCGAATATTTTGATATTAACATTTGTTTCATATTTTACAATTTCATGGTCAGATGTGCTCATCAGGACTACACCTTTAGTTTTCACGTTAGCTTACCTATGCCGTACAAGAAACTTAGATATCTGGGGCAGCTCACAGGCCCACACTATTTTTTCCTTTAACTAAAATTCAGAAAACCATTTTATTATTGAATCACTGCTTCCTTTGCTGATTTCATATGTGCAGTAATTTATTAATTATAATAATCACAAAAATTACTATCATTAATAAAAAAATAATAACCAATTACTGCACGAGGGTCTCACATATATTTTATCATTCACTAAAACTCACAAAATCCATAACATTTTTTTATTAATGCTTTTTTGTTTGAAGAAGTGCAGTTGTTTATTAAATATAATAATTACCATCATTACCAATCAATTGTACACTGTCACCGGCAGGAGTGTATCGAAGGAGACACATTCAAAGATGGTGCCTGATATGCCCATCAAATCCATTTTGCCTCCTAAATACATTTAAGTTTATATGAACATAAGTAGTACAGAAATATTGGGAAAATCCTAGGGAACAATGTAATTTACTTTCAAATAGTTCAAAAATCTAAAGAAATAAGGGTGGAAGCCTGCAAGCCCCCCCCCCCCCCCCCATCGGTAAGCTAGGGTTAAAATTGTATCCGAACCACTATGCAATACATGCCCACTGGGATTGGCCAATATCTGTCTTGGCTGCTACATCATGTAAACATTTTTAGCTAGTTGTAAAATATGTCACTACAAACCTGTAAACTCATAACAGCAGGGGAGTGCAAGGGGGTGCTTGCGCACCCCTTAATTTTCTTTCGCACCCCCTACGTTCAACTGAAAACAGTAACTCTTAGTGTGTCATATTATGTCATGTTGTGATATTGAGCGCCAAATGTTAGGTACTGAAGTAAGACTGTTATTATTGCAACAGGACAGCACTGAGAGAGATTCTGATATACATACTTTCCTGTACTGGCGGGAGCCTCTATAAAGGTCAGCATCCGTTTTTTTTTTAAAAAAATTTCGTCACCATTGTTGTTTTGAATATTTCTTCTTTGTTTCTTCAAGTTGTCTGTCTGGTTTTAGATAAATATCTATAGCTTAATGTGAGTTATGTTTTATTTTCTTTTTGGCATTGTTGATAAACGGTTTATTTTCCGCCTCCTTGTTCTTCCTCGCACTGAAGCAAAAATTTCAGCTGCTTTCAAATGTATCACCAGGTGGTACTTGGGAAAGGTATTTAATGGAAGTTCTAACAGGAAGGGTAGTTTTCTTGTTAATATGTTCTATGTATTTGCTCCATGTAACTAACATGTCTAGTGATCCTACAATTTCAGGCTTTTTTCAAATACTGTTAGGAAAAGCCCCAATTTTCATGAAGAAATTTTACAGTTCGTTGGGATAGTGCGACAGAACAGATTATAACGAAGATGAAGTTGCTCTGCACTTCGCATTTTGTCCTGAAGTGGCAGACGGAAGGTACATATTAATGTCCTATGTATTTTGTACCTCCGATGGTTACATTGAAAAGGTTCAAAAATTGATTTTAAAGGCAAGGATAATTTTATTTTGTATTTCACTACATAGTTCAATAAGACTGCAACGTACATCTGAATGTTTGCACTGTATGACCACTTTCTTGGAGACGAAAGACTTAATACTTATCATCATGGACGTCCAGGGGGAGGGCAAGGGAATAGAGCCTCCCTGGAAAATGGATGTCAATCTAAAGTTATATACTTCAAACATATAATTTCATTTCACTCAGTAATTAATGCTAAACCTTATCTACCAAGGGAAAGTAACCTGTGATTGCTCCCAGTTTTGAGAGTTTGCATGCGTGTTTCAGGTTTTCTTTATTTGCAGCATCACACCCACTAAATTTCTTTCCACACCCCCTCAGCACACCTTGATGATTAATCCTGGCGCCGGCGCTGGATAACAGTAACTTCAAGTGAAATAGGTTAGCTGTAATTGGTAAAAAGGCAAAATTTCCAGTTTTTTCCAAAAAAGCCAGCTTTTTAGCAAGAAAAAGTCCATTCAAAAAAGCTGGCTTTTTTGCAACTCTACATAAGAGCGCCATGCATTCATTTTTTGTTGGATGCCGTAGAGAGGCACTTTGTAGCAATTCGACATTACTTGGATAGCGATATACGACAAAAATCGCATGCATCAGTGAAGCCCAATGATGTTTGCCTTCAGAATGTCTGACAAAATGCCATACTACGGTGTTGGTCATCTGTAGGATAGGGCCATAGTGGTTGCATGTCCCCCGCCCCCCTCCCTGAACAACCTCATCTGGTTGAAAGCTCCATCACCTTATTGCTCCCATAAAAAAAAAAAGGTAAAGTGTTCCCCTGTGCATAGCACCACGCCATGAAGGCGTATAGGGGGTGTGGGGGTAACGCCCCACACTTTCTTGATCCGGTCGTGAGTGGGGGTGATGTGATCAGCATCACGCCCCTGACCGCCTTTACCCCCCAGGGTTTCCCCCAGGTACCCATGTTATTCGACGCTGGGTAGGCGCCGGGGCCGCTTCCACCGTTAGAAAAGTTCCCGGATTTGAACCGGCCGGGGATCGAACCCGGGACCTTGAGCATGGTAGTCAGACGCGTTACCGACTGAGCCACCGCGGCCACTCCTTATTGCTCCCATACAGACAAGAAAAAAATTGATAATTCAGTACATTTTTTAAATGTGATATTTAAGAGTTCATCAAATATAACAGTCCTGCCTAGCAGGTTCATTGCATCGCATCTACAGTTCCAAGTAACATTTGTCGATTTGACCTCTGAAATTCCCTCACTTTTCGCAGTTTTTCGAGTTTGTCGCCACGCTGTAAGTGCATCCAACACCTGGTCGAATAACATCTGGTTTCAAGCTGATGTCCTTTGAGCCTTAAATTAAAATCTATCAGAGCTCCAAGCCTGAGCTGACCATAAACCAAGAATGGCTGCTTGCTGCAAAGTGTGACAGCTCACTCTTCATATCATAATGTATCTTGTAAATAATATTTAGTGGAAGCTTTTAACTGTCCTAATTAAGTTCAAACCCTGCACCATCGCTGCGCATAAGCTTTGGGCATTGACTACGGGAAACGTGAAGGTTCTAGTCCCCAGGGGGAAGCTTAACAACTTTTTTCCTGAGATTTTAGCCTGTGTATGGGACCGTTGAACACCCACCATTGAGAGAAAATTGGGGCAAAGAATGAGTAGCATAACCTGGTCATGGAAAACTACGACAACAATTGGGGGTTCATTGTGTTGATCACACATCACCCTGTAACTGGCTGGAGTGATGCCTGCAGTCGGTACTTACTGCCGTATCAAAAATTATAGAAACTCGAGTTTGGACTTCAATTAAAAATTAACCAGTAGACCTACATAAACACGAGTTTTATCATCGTGCCGCTGTTTTTTTCTTGTTTTGCAAATGACCACTCACTTAGAATTCCTATAAATAAATAACAGGTTGTACGATCATGATAAAATTTTAGTACAGTGCAGGCAGAAAGGTTTTAAACACGTTTTAAGCAGCTACTGCTTCAGCACAATTCATCCAAGTATCATGGTTCATACGTCTTTCTCTTACGAATAGAACAGGCTTTCAAATAGTACCACGCATGTGTGTACATCAAGTATGAGGAAAGGGAAATCAGGGATAATTCGGGAAATTTCCCTCCGAAAAATCCCTTTTGGTAACTTTTGGGCCCTTTGGACTGGCCCTGGATATAGGTACCCGATTATAATCCTTGAAAAATATTATGGTCTATATGTAATGCGTCCACCAAGTTTCATTGCAATATCTTTAATAGGTATGAGGGAAAAAATATTTTGCAATCCTGTTTCACAATACTATTAGATACCAGTGCATTGGGTTCCAAAACCAGGGAGGGTAGGGGGAAGGTGCCAAAACTGGGGGGGGGGGGGCAAAGACAGTATATTTCCCTTTGTAGAAAAAAATTAGCATAGTGTGGGGGCAAAAGCGGCAAAAAGTAGGGAGGCAGTCACCGCCACAGTTAGATAGGAAACTCGAACTTAAGAAAAACAATCTGAACTTGAACACTTTTCTTGGCACTTGGCACGTTTCCTCTTTGCCAGTTTACACACCAAAACCAACAATAAATCACCAACAGTTCAAATAACGCAACACGAATAATGTACATAAAGTAACTTACTAAACGCGACACACAACGAATGTTTGCACTTTGTCAGCATAACACAAAAACAGTTTACTTTCCTCTGAACTTCTTCTTCTTCTTTGTCGGCACTGAAAATAGTAACTAAATAAAAGGTCATTGTTTCTTCATTAGCAAAACACATGTTTCACCAACAAAAAACGTATTATTCCGTTCAACACAGGTTACTTCAGTCAGAGATGTTTGCGGGCGTAATATTACGCCCAACACAGAATAAGTTTTAGTGAGTAAGGGCGTAATATTACGCCGAACACAGGGAAGGGGTTAATTTTCAGATTATTAAAATTTGTAAAAAAAAATGTTCTTATCAAATTTGCGAAACAACTTATTCTTAGTGTTGGGTAGTCCTACAAATACAATATTGATCTTTTTTGAAGGTCTTTGCACCTGTTTTTAAAATCCATTATCAATATCAATTCACATTGCGAAACAGATTTTGCACAGATTATATTATTCAAGAGAGTAAAGATGTACGTGGATCATGGCAACATCGCACAGAGCAATGTCCGTTGAACCACAGAAACTGCAGGCTGTAACTGCAAGTCATCACGTGCGTTACTGATTCGTCTTCTACTGGATCTGTGCTCGTTCTTGGATCATGAATGAACGGGTACCAGATGTTTCCAATTTTTCATCTTCGCCGAATTTATCATTTCACCCCCGAAAATGAAATGCCATGTAACAAAAATTTAAAAAAAATACTCCACATTGCACATGAAGTTTTAACTGAAATGAGTAATATTTTACAATATGTCAACGGCAACTTAATTGTCTATGCAAATTTTTCCTTGAGAAGGGAGAATCAGAAATCATTTAAATGCAACTCACCTGAGGCAAATATCCATTTAAAGTTCTTTCCTGGTCACGTCTTCGTGATTCTTCACATCCACTTGTTGTTAACCTTCGCTGATTATTTTTCCAAAAAGGTGGATTAGGGCAGTCTCTGTCTGTAACACGTAGATCCAATACAGATTGGTTACTCGGTGGAAGAAACTCAGATGTCCTTTGCCTGCCTACAGCCTCGTTTTTTTGTTTAAGTTTACTAACCAGTACTGGTGAAACAACACTTTGAGACACATTTTCACTGACACTATCATTGACAAAAACATGATTGTTGGCACTGCCTAACCTCTCAGATGAACTTTCTACAGCACTAAACAATCTATAGTCATCATTATCTTCAAAATATTCTTGAAGTGTCCTGTACATAATCTGGAAGAATAAAAAGCAACTTTGAATTAGTGATAAAGAATATCAACGATTTTCGAAAATAGAATTAGTAGAGAGGTGCTGAAAAGGTATGTGGAAGGACAAGCAAGAAAAGAAAGAAACACAATGGTGGAATGAAAGAACTAGAGAGGCAGTGAATAACAAAAATTATGCATTTAGAAAATGGGTTAAATGTAAATCACAAAATGCACGAAAAGAGTACATGGAAAAGATGAAAGAGGGAAGAACAGTAGCAAAGGAGGAAAGAAGAAAGTGGATGGAAGAATGGGTCACAGTGCTAGAAGATGTAGCTATGGGAACAAGAAAGTATTGTATGGATTAGTAAGATAAAGGAGAAGAGAAAGAGGACAGCTGTAAGCTAAAGGATGAAAGGGGAAACATTGTAGAAGAGGATGAAGAAATAAGGAGAATGTGGAGAAATCATTTTGAGAAATTGCTAAATGTGAAAAAAAGAAATGAACACGAAAAAGTGAAGGAAAAAGAAAACAGGAAAGAAAAAGTGAGTATCACATGGAAAGAAGTTGAGGAAGCACTGAAGAGAGGTAGGTCACCTGGAATAGATGAAGTGTCAGTGAAAACAAGGAGCAGGAGTGATTGGTGTACAGTGGCTGTACAGTGTGTTGAAAACAGTGTGGCAAGAGATTGAATAAAGGGACTAATAGTTTCCATATTCAAGGAGGGGGACAGAAAGGAATGTAAAAACTACAGAGGAATAACACTAATGTGCCACTCAGCAAAGGTGTATGAGAAAATATTAGAGAAAAGATTAAGGGAAGTAACAGAGCTGAACATGAGAGAGGCACAGTATGGATTTAGAAGAGGCAGATCAACAGTACATCTGATATTCACCATAAGGCAATTACAGGAAAGGCACTACTGCGAGTATGGAAATGATTTGATTATGGCATTCCTAGATATAGAAAAGGTATACGATAGCATGGCTAGAACAAAGATTTGGAAGGCTCTAAGAGAAGAGTAGAGGAAGAGATAGTTTGTAGAGTTCAGAGCACATACAAGGACAACAAGAGCTGTGTGAAGATGCCAGTGGGATGAATGCAGTGGTTCAGTATAAGTAATGGACTAAAACAGGGAGTGCTCTTTCCCCACTGATCTTTATAATTACAGTGGATACAATTAAGAAAGACGTCGGGAAGAAGATAGGAAAGGAACAGATGAAGGCCCTGTTGTTCGCTGATGACCTAGTAATATGGGGAAACAGGGAAGAAGTAGTACAGAGACAGCTTGATAGTTGGAATTAGGAAATCAGAAGAGCGGGAATGAAATTCAGCGCTGAAAAGAGGGAGGTACTAATAACAACAAGAAGCAGAGCCAGAAATGTACCAAGAAGAAAAATGGACACGGAAGAGTTTCAAATATCTAGGAAGCACAATTGAGAGAAGTGGAAGAATAGATGAGGAAGGAAACAGAAGAGGACAAATGGGAGGTGAACTCTATCAAAGTGTTAGAAGATTAATATGGAACAGGGATGTACCTATGAAATGCAAGAAGGTAATATACAGGGCATACACAAAAGAATGTTGCGGTTACAAAAGTTAATAACAAATTTATTCTCACCTTAAACGGGTGCAACTTACACCGACAGAAGCGGAAATTGTCCAAGTTTATTATATGCTACCAACAGTTCGATTCTCATGCTCACTGGTAGGCACCGGGGTCACTTTCCAAGATGGCATCATAGCAGGAGAAGGCTTTCTGTGTGCTCCGTTTTGAGGTGTCCAGATCTGTGATTAGAGCGCAGCATGAGTTTGATGCATGGTTTAAAAAAGATGCATCATGCGAATAACAACCAGGTGGTAGGGACTGTTTGTGGAAACTGGATGCTTATGAAAAGGCAAGAGGCCGATCTCGTGTCTGATAATATTTGAACAGAGCGTGAAGCATTTCAGTGAAGTCTCTCCAAGCTGGGTGTCCCGACTGAACAATTATGGCGATTACAATCTACAACTGGACAGAGCTTTACCCTCCCAAAATTTTCACATGAACGCATCAGTGCTTCTCAATGGTGTTCTTCCACAATGCTGGATCAGACATGTGATTTCATTCTTTGGGGGCTTGTTTAAGGTAGTGTTTATGCATCACCATTGCCCATGTCCATTCATGAACTTCATGATAGGATGACGCATGCACTGCAGGCCATTGCAACGAACATGCTACACTGAGTCTCAGATGAGTTTGATTAGCGTGTGGATGTGTGTCATGTTACCCAGGAAGCAAAAATGGAAAGCCTGTAATTAACACATAAGAAACTTGGACAGTTTCTGCTGCTGACGGTGTATGTTGTGCCCATGAAACATGAGAGATAACTTTTTTATTAACTTTTGAAACCACACCATTCTTTTGTGTATGCACTGTATAATACATACTAGGTATGTACCAATAATTATGTATGGAGCAGACTTGGACAATGACAGAGAGACAAAAGAAAGATGCAGGCAATGGAGATGAAATTTTTAAGGAGTATATTGGGGAAGACTAGAAGAGATAGAATAAGGAATGAGGAGATCCGACACATAGTGAGTGTGGTGAAGTTTCAGGACAGGATAGATCAGGCACACATGAGATGGTTCGGACACATGAAGAGGATGGATGCAGAAAGACTACCAGTAAGAGCTTACAATGCACAAGGAGTGGGAATAAGGCCAAGGAGGAGACCAAGATGTCGGTGGAAATAGCAGATAGTGGAGAGTGTTAGGAGAAGAGGACAAGATTGGAACACCACATGGAAAGAGAGGAATGGTGCAAGACCAGAAGAAAATGGAGACGGTTGACTTCTATGCCGACCCAGCCAGAGGAAGGAAACGGCAAAGATACTATAACATTTTGAAAGGAAAAAAGCAAGGGAACAAAATATATGTACTGATTGGGTGAAGCTGAACAGAAAAGGAAAATGTAATATGTAAACTGTAAATACACTTAAATTTCTCATGATTTAAAATTCAAAAATTTTTATAAACAAAAATAGCAAAAATTTTGTGTTGAATAAAATAGAAAATACTAATAATCATGTTATGTATGATGCTAAAGAACATATAAGCAATTCTAATCATGTTTCTTTAAATAAAAATTATGATTTTTATCTACCCTGCACACCAGCTATGAATGGGAGCAGTAAAGATAAAAAAACTGCAGACAATTTGTTTCATTCCAGTGCATTATTCACCAACAAGCACCACAGGGAAGTTTTTGAAAACAAATGACAGTATGAAACTCAAGAAAATTGTGAACAAAATAACAGCAGATGTTCTGTAAAAGCACTTATTCAAATTGCTACATGATTAACTGGACCTACTGCTCAATATTGAGGTACAGTGCTTGTGTAGGGAAATATTTCTACATTTCAATGAAATGCTACCTGCAGTCGTGGAGTTTTATACAGAACGGAGTGAACCATGCTACCTTCAACTAGAACATTCAGTCTGGTTGCAGAATTCCACATTTCTGATGGACATAACAGAAAAATTAAAAACAAATTTAACAAATGTAGTGCACAGTTAAGGACTTACAATAATAACAGGTTGGTAAGGCAAAGTTCCCCATGCATATAGCACCATGCCATGAAGGCACATTTAGGGGGAGTGGGGAGGGGGGTAGGGCCCCAAACATTCTCGATCTGTGCTGTCACTGTGAAGGTGATGTGATCAGCACCACGTTCCGGCCACCTTTACCACTCAGATATCCATTAATTTGAGGCTTGGTGACCCCTGAGGGACTTTTAAGCAGGGACAAGGCCAGAAGAATTCCAACCTTAGATCACTCACCCCGGGAACCGAACCCAGGTCTTCTGAGTAGCAGGCAGACACCCTACCGACAAGACCACCATCGCTCTTAGGTTAAGACTTGGCAGAAATTATGTTAAATATGCAAGCATTTTACAGGATGCTTCAGTTATGGGAAATTGGAGCGAATTTACAACACCGGACTCCTCCCCGATTTTTGTAATATTTTGCATACTCACTAATTGAGGCCTCCGATAAATTTCTAATATCCGGAAAACGGCTGAAATTTGCTACCTCATTTAATTTCAATATTCGTACTTACATATTCTGCATTGAGAAACATTGTTGAAGTTGGCATTTCGCTTATTTCACGGAAATAAGCTCTATTTGCGACATATCGAGTAAGTGTTCATTGTTTCTTTTTGCCTTCGGTAACATGCAAAATGGCAGTCACAATTTCACTACCGTAGTCGGCATGCAGTGTTTCCACTCCACTCCACCCAAAAATACCTATGTAGCCCCACAAACCATTTCCGGTTAGGTTAGGTTGGGTCACGTTTAGGATAGAATAGTTAAAAATTGGTTTAGAAAAAAAAATGCGTAGCCCCACAAACCATTTGCAGAAACGTACCTTCTTCAGTTACAAAAACACGTGTTTGGAAACACTGGCCGAGATTACGTCATCACACACAGGCAACATCCGACTGGAAGGAAATGGATGCAACAGCTTTCGTGCATCGGTCACACATTTATATCGAAAAATAGATGATTTACCGGCAAAATTCAATGAACGATGCCAGAAAACATTTCCCCGAACTTCCACAACTATAAAGAAAATGCATTCGGTACTTCCACAACTATAAAGAAAATGCATTCGGTAAGTAATTTCTCCTGTAAATTTGATTAAATCCGTTTTCCGGATATAAGAAATTTACCGAGGCCTCCTAATAACGAATTTGAAGTTAAAATGTGGGGGTAACATGTAGAAATTGCAATTGAGTAGTCCGTGATTGGAACAGAAACCCTGGATTTCTCCACTAAAACAATGTTTATTGCAATATTTTAAGGTTTAGAACGAAATTAATATAATTATGTTTGCCTAACCTAACCGTGAATGGTTTGTGGGGCACCATAAAAAATGTCAGTTTCGTAGCACTTGAGAGACAAATTTTAACTACACAATCGTGATCAAGTGTCCTAAATTATTGACTACGCGAAATATGAACGAATACCCTGTATTATTAATATGTACCCAACTCAAAGTTACTAAAAAAAGCTCGTATAAATTTACAATACTGGAAGTTTCTCCAATTGCTTTCAAATTCGGCATACTCACTAATTTTGGCCTCGTAATCACAAATCTGCAGTTAAAAATTGGCGGTCACGTCTACAAATTACAAAATAACCTTGTCAATTACCACTGTGATTCTCCATACACTAACATGGTAACAATATGATGACGTCTTCCTTTCCACAACACTGTCTTGCTACCAACATTGCTCAATTGTTGTGTAATAAGTGAGAGCGTTGATTTGCATGTGAGAAAATGGCATCTTTGCTCCACGAACCATACATGGTAAGGTTAGGTTAGACAAGCATAGTTAAAATTAAGGGTCATCATAAACATAGTTTTGAAATGCTAATCATTGCAAAAAATAGTTGATTTCTTCATAAATCAAGGGCGTTTACTCGTTCACGGACCCACTTTTTTCGACTTATTTCTAGACGTGACCGCCAAATTTTAACTGCAGATTCATGATTACGAGGCCAAAATCAGTGAGCATGCTGAATTTGAAAGGAATTGAAGATACTTCTGGTACTGTAAATTCACTCCAAAAAACGTACGAAAGAAAGAACTTTATTAAATGTAAATTAAAGTAAATGTACTTTACCCAAGGTGTCAAAACACTTCCGCCTGTGAAAGAAAAGCTGAAAAAAACTGGCCCATCACAGGTCTACTGTAGTAAATACATTGTTCAAATTTTTTCAAGTTTGAGGGAGTAATTACAGAAACATTTTCAAGAAAATTGAACTTCTGCCACAGGTCATCGTATCACCTTTTATGAATATTGATACTGAGGAATTTTCAACTTATGTTGTGCAACGATTTAAAGCAGAAATGGAGCTCATAGTTCTTCAAAGCGATTTGTCACTGAAACCCCTAGACTCAAATTCAAGTATGATCTGATCCTTTTGTCTCAAAGGAAAAGTACTGTAGTTCAGGTTGCACTATGAGGGGTGCATAATTAATTGATTGATTGATTTGGTGTTTTAAGTCCACTTTATGCACAGTAAGGCTAATCGGGACTGGACCTACAGTTTAAAGTGGGATGTGAACCACTATGTATGTGCCTCCACTGGGTATCGAACCCCTTGATTACAAGGCGACGACAATACCTCTGCACCATCAGGGAGATGAGAGGTGCTTAACTCTACTTGCTTGTGTGAGGTTTCTTTCTTAATAATAATAAAAAAAAAATAAAAAAGAAACAACCTTGGAGGTGGTTACAACCTGTTCTGAAACACACTAAGAGATTTTTAGGTCCAAGTTCAGTTTGTTTTATTAGGATTTCATCATGCTATGAACGCAATTTTAAAATGGATCAATTTTGATTTACTTCTGTTAACCCATACTGTGGAGTTATAGCGATATATGCTTTCGTAGTTAGGTTAGGCGGGCCAGGTTTGGTTCTCTTAGCATAAAAATAAAGGTACTACTATGATATTCCCCGGACAGATTTCTTCATTTTTACAGAAGAAACTACTCATGGTAAAAAGTTCCTGTAGCATTGTATAACATCTGGAAGGTGTTTTGTGTGATGTAACGGATTTCTTCAAATTTAAAAGTTTGGGGCTCATTTGGGGGCAGGTGACTCCGGCCAATTTCTAACATGCCCTTAACAGGGACTCTATAGATAAAGCCGGGGAGCCGGAGCGGACCGGAGGCGGGGCCACGTTAGCAGTTTGGGGCGGTAGGTCAATTACCCTAGGGGCAGAGCCCAAAATCGGTGGGAAATTTGGACTCAAAAATTTCAAACAAAAATATTCTTAGTTTAAATTTCCCACCGATTCCGGGATGAAAAACGTGAATACACCTTAAAGAATGTTCCGCGAAGCAGATAGGTAGGTACAAATGTCAAAAATTGACAAAACGAAGAAGTTATAGGTGTCCGGGGAATATCAGTTTTTTACAAATAAAGTCCCTAAATGCATTCTACTAAGGTTCTGATGTCCTTCTACATGAATTCCCACTAGTCTACGATACTTCCAGTCGCTTGTCAATGGAAAATACATTGTCCATAGGAAGCATGCATGCTTGCATAATGCAATTTTTAAGTTGTTTAACAAGAGATTTTCGATTTTTTTAACGAAATTAGTATTTTCCAATCTAGGAAGTAAGCATTGCACACCCCGAGAATTATGTTGAACGACAGATTTCAAAGTTTTACGTAATATAAAATTAATTTCAGCGCGCGGAAAACAAATAATGTCGGTAACAGATTCATGCATCGGAGACATTTAAATCGGATATTTTGTCTTTCTCGTGGTTTGTACTTACCAATTATGTATTGCGGAACATAGTGGAAGGTGCCAATATGCTTTTTGCATGAAAACAAACACTTTTTCTGCTAAAATAAACCATTTTCCTTAATGCTACGGAAAGCACGTCACGGTGCGATATCGCTTGCTTTGCGAATTGTAACGCTTCTTTTGTTTTCGAATATCAATGTTTCCAACTCTATTGTGCATGAAAGTTGTAAAAAACCGGGGATCAAAAACCATGCACGGGTAGCCCCACAACCCATTGACGTTAGCCCCAAAAACCATCCACGGGTAGCCCCACAAACCATTGACGTTAGCCCCAAAAACCATATACGGGTAGCCCCACGAACCATTCACACGAGGTTAGGTTAGGCCTGTTAGGTTAGGTTCCATTAGCACCCATTTCACCCCTAAATTCATCGAAAAACCATTTTCCTTTCTCGACAAAAAACCGCGCGTTTCTAGAAGGAAAAAAAATCACGTTTCTCGAAAAAAATCGCGCGTTTGGAAACCCTGATTCCACTAGCGAGATCGCGTGACTTCCGACGCTAGAGCCATCTGCAGGTACATCTTGGAAACAACGGCTTGATGTTGTCGATTTTCACAAAATGCGCAATATTATTACATGAAAAGTGATTATTTATTGTTCTGCTGCATTGTAGGATGAAGTTTTAGGAAGAATATATATCGACGGAGGTTGTAAACCTTAGAGAAACTCATTTCCGTAAGTAGTTTCTTGTGTAAAATTGAAGAAATGTGTCTCCGGTGCATGAAACTGTTACCATAATGTCAAAGTATGGCCCGCGTAAGTGTAAACCTGCCTTCTCGGACTACTTTCGCTGTATGCACACAAAAGTAGTGAATGAATACGTCGGAAATTGTTATCAACTCTAAACTTAACACTCCTAACCTAAAGACCTAAAATTATAGCTGATGTTGTGGAAAGTCATGTTGGATGCTATATTCTCTTGCGCTGAAGCCTTCAAGCTGTTCTGCTTCACGGCAATATAACACGCTAAGGTAACAGATGCACTCTACTTATTTTACAGTAACACATTTCCGCGAGCTAAAAACAACTGAAAACGTTCATAAAAAACTTAATCTTCATAATCCATACAAAATATTTACTTTGTAGAGTGGGGTACCAAAGGGGTCAAGTGTCCCATTAAATAAGCACATAAGCTTTACCACAGCTAAATACTCACGTAAAATTACATAAATAGATGCTTTTAACATATCCACATGGCGAGATCACATACAAATAGCGCAGGAAACACAACACAAATCCTTACTCTTCTTATCACAGATTCTTCTTATATGTGATCAATTTCATTCCCAGATTCGCGCGTAATCAGCGTTTCCATCCACAATTGTTGTTTTTTTCTTGGAAGAACGACGTCTAACAAAATGTAGCCAAATCACTTATCGGACATGGTATTGAACACCGTAGACTGCTGACGTTGTTTTAGCATAGAAAAGTTAGGTCAAGGTAGATCGGGACGGGAAATTCTTTAAATCCCGACATTCGGGACGGGGAAAATTCTCAATTTCCCGAAAAAGTCGGAAAATTTTCGGGACGGGATGTGTTCGAAATTTCCCAAAGCTCTTGAAATCTCGAATTCTACTCGTAATTTCCATCTCAAGTGCTTGTTTTTGCACTTCTGGTACAGTGGGATCCATGAGTATTACCGTGCAAATTGTCCATGACTATTTTCATTAATTTTTCCCTTACATCCTATGCATTTTTAAGCGATGGATTTTTAGGTATGCTGGTGAAGAAGTTGTCAACAGCTTGTTTTGAGTTTTCTTTTAATTCTTGAAGCTGTTATTGGGTCAAATAAAGTGCACGAACATGGTGATGGACAATTTGCAAGGTAATACTCATGGATCCCACTACAAAACCACAATGCAGAGAACGTCTAGAATTGACGTCGATTTAAAATGACCATTCGGAATTTCCAGACTGCTTGGGATCCCAAAAAATCGGGAAGTCATTTCCGGAAGAAAATTTCCGTCCCGATCCCGGTCCCGACTTTTCGGGATCCCGCACACCTCTACTGCAGGCATAGGCGCCGACTCCATGGGGCTTGGGGGGCTCGAGCCCCCAATATTAACAATGTGGGGCCAGAGCCCCCAAATAATTTTGCTTAAGAGGATCTAATGTATTATTTCGCTTCTCTCGTAAAGTTTACTCTGAATTGTGCCACATGAACTTAACTTTTAATACACATTTAAAATTTTCTAGACCATCAACTTTGCGGGACTGAAACCGCTAAACCATCAACTTTGGGGAGGCTATGACCAGAGACAGCAAAACGCCTGATTTATTACTAGTATATACTAAGTATGTAATTATGAGTATTGTTAAAATTTTTACTACAAAAGAGTTTCAAAAGACGATGTGCATGAACTAGGGTAGTGGATGGGACGTTCGGGCCTATGGTTCGGGCTACAAATGGCTCTCGCATGACATTCAGAACGAGATTATTGATATATTAGGGAGATCTGTTTTGCGATCCGTGGTAGCAGATAATAAAAGTCGGGAATATTTTGCTATTATGTTTGACGAAATTGTGACATAATATTCTGCATTCGAACTGTGAATAAAAAAAATGATATTTTTGAGGAATTCATGGGCTTCTATTAGGGGTGTGCGGAACGGGAAAAATTTTCAATTTCCCTACTGAGTCGGGAAATGTTCAAAATTTCCCGAAGCTCTGAAAATTTCGAATTATACACGTCATTTTTACTTTAAGTGATTTCTGGATTACGGTAAGTTCCAGAAATTGACAATGCAGGAAACGTCGAGAAATAACGACATTTTCAAATGAGCATTAGGTATTTCCCGACTGCACGGGATCCCGAAAATTCGGGAAATCATTTTGTTCCCGATCCCGGTCCTGACTTTTCGGGATCCCGCACACCCCTAGCTTTTATGAGATTCCGAACACTGAGGCCGAAACTTTAAAAAGGGAGAGAGTGAATCATTCATTAATTTATTTCAGTGATCAGAGCCCCCCCAATAATTTTGACAAGTCGGCGCCCGTGACTGCAGGGACATAAGTTGTGGGTAATAGACCCCCTTTTCCCGCCACTACTGAAGTAGGTTAGGATTTATATTCATCTAAATTTCAAGAAACTAAATATTATAGAATTACTATCCTCGTCCTGAAAAAATCACGGTGAAATATTTCCTGCTGCCTGAACAGTTTGTATAGCAGAAAACAACCTGCAGTGTCATAATAGATTCTCCAGATGAATTTATCTTTCAAAGTACAAAATTATGTTCCCAAAAGTAAGCATCTGTGCTTCATTCAGTTATACAGACCAATGAATCGTACCGCAAAAGAAAAAAAAATCACGTCATGATCAAAATCACGCATTGTGTATTTAGATATTAGTTTCCATTTCAAGCTTCCACCAGTCTTAAACTTACAGGACGATACGAAACAAGGAACTGAGAGGTTTCGATTTCTACAGTAAAGCACGGCTCTTTCTTGTCGCACAACAATTTTGCTACCTTGTGCATACATAGGGTGCGTTCCGAAAGTCTTAACGAAACGAACGCATTCAACGAAAATAACTGGGCTCGTGAATCTGGTGAAACCAGTTATTTTACGGACTTATGGGACACTCTAGGCGAAAGCGCAGGCGCAGCGTTTTGTTTAGAGAAAGTTTCCGCATGGCGTCAGCGGAAGGAATGTCCTTATGGCAAAAATAAACTCTATTATGGCCACTGTTACTCATTTTAATCACATTCTAAGAACGGTCAAGGCATACTTATCTTGTGCATGTTGCTTCATATCGCTATCTGTTAAAATTATAATACATTTTCCGAACTAGTGCAGTTTGAATCCATCAGCACGCGCTTTGTCTGCAAGGAGCAGACGATTTTCACGGAACAAACCAGCATCCTGGCCCGTGCATTTGGTGAATCTCGTTCTTGCACGAAACGCACGGAATGCGAATTTTGGGACAGCATAATGAAACTCACGAAACGCACGGAAGCACTTATGGAACGGTCAGTTACCATAACTCGTGTAACGCGTTAAACTCGTGCGACTTTCGGAACGGGCCCATAGCTAGCTTGCCTAACCTAACAACCAGGGACGTCGTTAGGGGGGGGGGGCACGCGGGGGCACTGGCCCCGGCAAACGTCCGCGTGACCCCGGGACACTGTTCTGTATTTGCTGGAAATTTTACTTTGATGACAAATATTGCAAAATAATTCTTCAGTAAATTTTGCTTGCAGTTTGAAACAATTTTCAGTAGCGCGAACCCAAGCAAGGTATTTCTTTCCTATTTCCCTGTTTCTTGCTTGTTGAACACAAACAGATGTATTGGGAGGGGATGCAGTTAATGGTTTTGTGTTCCCCCCCGGTCAGGGAAGTCTGAGACTTATTAAAAATGCACTTTTTCTCCCTGCTGCACACCAGATTCAGGATCCCCCCCCAAAACCCGCACAAACAAAAACTTCATCTGACCCTGCACTGGCATCATGGGCGCCGAAAAGACGACACAAACAGGAAGATTTAGCTACGGGTGGCTAGAACTTTCTGGGTTAATTATTTAATTTACCCCTTGCGTTTGAAATTCCAAGAACAGAATTCTATTGCTTGTCCCTTTTTCGGCGCGGGAATGAATGACATAGCGGTTCTTCTCACATGCACTCAACCCTCCTGCTAATGACCTGCCCTGCAAAGGAGGAGAAAGACCACGTTCTGAAAATTTGGTGAAACATCGAAGCGGTCGGTTCATCTGTTGATTTGGTGGACAGTTGTTATCTGTCAGATAGTTTGAAGTAGGATTTGTTGTCCGAGCGGGGTAAACTTCTGTAAACGCGAGAAGATAGCATCACGAAGTGTTTGTGATCTCGTTTTCCTACATCGCGAGTAAAATGTCGAATGAGAAGCTGCCAGATTGTCTTCCTCTGGAAACAATGGATCAGGATCGACTGATCGACCAAATATCCAGCATATCGGCATTCTAAAAGAGAGTCTGACTACCACACAAGATCCTGGGTTCGACTCCCAGGGTGGTTGATCTCATGTATAATGAAGAATAAACCACGTTTCAATTAAGGAAGGAAACTAGGTATGTAGCACTTTTTTTTTCAGACGTCTGCATGCTCTATAAGTATTATGTTACAAAATTTGTATATATCTTTCTGACTTTCTGTGATTTTTCTTCATTTAGCCTCCACCTGCAAACGCGGAAGCTGCTGCTGCTTAGATGGCTAGGTTGGCTAGACATACAAATATAATTAATCCCTAGTCATACAGCGAATAATACTTATAATATAATCATGAGTTATGGAGAAGCAAATAACTTATCAAGCATTTTCTGTTTCTATTTGCTGTGCAGTGGTTAACTAGGTGCACTACGATGCCAGGGGTCCTGGTTCGAATCCCGGACTGGGCGTGTGTGTTCTTTATGATGGTCCTTTCATCAACTTCACATCACTCATTTTCATCTTCATTTTCACTATTAGCCAAAAAGTGTCAGAAAAGCGAAGTAAAATAAACCAAATCAATAATTTATATATTTCTATATTACGTCGCTTTTCTACATCTTGGGTTAAATGCGACGATGAGGATGAATGATGAGCCGAAGGAATGGCGATGGGGCAGACATGATACAACCACACCTGTCCAATGTCCGAACCTTGGACCTCTGGTTTCGTAGCGTGTTATACTCACTGTCAGTGGACTTCTTAGGAAGAAAAACTATAAAAGTAGGGTGAAAAGAAGCAAAGTTGTACGATGCATAAAAAGCCAAGTTGATTTCTTCTAAAACCTTCCAATTATCGAGTTCGTGTTTTAAGTCCACTGTATGCACAGCAAGGCTAATCGGGGATCCGAACCACTATGTGCCTCCACCGGTTATCGAACCCGGGACCCCTCGATTACAAGGCGACGATGCTACCAGGCGCCACCGAGGAGGTCCTTGCTCCTTTTATTTCCAATACTATATATGTATGTATGTATGTGTATATATATATATATATCTATATATATATATATATAGTATAGGCCTATATGGTGTATAAATAGTTTGTTTATTTATATTAGTTTGATAGAAAAAATCTTACGTTTGGGCCCCCCCCCCCAAACTGATCAACCTAGCTACGTTCCTGCTAACAACATAGGCATTTAACCTAAAATTAAAAAGCTTTCTCCCGTGACGTCAGAACATAAGGTAGTTCAAGTGTTGTGCGATAAGTGAGACCTGTAAAGCACGGATTAATTGATACAGATTCAATGAAAAACAGGGTTCCCAAACAAAGAAATTATCACAGACTATAAAATATCTACCACCAAAATGTGTTTTAAACACTTGTAAAAAAACATGTTTTAAACATTTGTAACAAACAAAGCCGTGTGTTTTAAAGGTTTAAAACAAAGTGTTTTAAACAATTTTGTTTTAAACATGCCAACCCTGCTCCCACATACATATATATATACGTATATCTCGAGACCAAATGAAAATCCTAGTGCCCCTGACATAACACTCGTGACAGAGAATATAGTTGCCGATATTAACTGGAGAGTTCTGCAAAATCCATATAATAGTAATCATCTTCCAATTTTGAAATCAATTGATTCAAATGTAGATACAACACTTTGCTTATATCTAGTAATCTTCCGGAAAGACCAACACGTCCATACTATTCTAAAAATATTAACTGGAACGAATTTTCAAGACAAATCAATCTCTCTACTGAAAATTACCAACAACAAACTTTAGGGAAAGATTACGAAAACTATACATTACTAATTGAAGAGAATTTGAACAGATCTAAAATTCCCCGTCAACGTGACTCGAAAAGAAAGATTGCTCCGTGGTGGACGACAAACTGCCAGAAATTGATAAACGCTAGACAAAATGCATTCATAAAATATAAATAAAACCCAACAATTAACCATTTCCTGAAGTACAAAGAAACAGCAGTGAAAACTCAAAGGTACTTAAGGCAAATTAAGGCAGAGTTTTGGAAAAAGTTTTGTTCCTCATTAACAAATGAATCATCCTTAACCAGAACGTGGAAAGTTATTTACAGAATTTCTAATGCCAAAATATTAGTAGATATCATGGAGGCGACATAAGCAGTAAATGGATAAGAAAATTTCATCAAACCCTAACACCAGACTCCAGCGACTGTGATTTTAATGCCATATTAAATTCAATGAATGAATCCACACCATCAACATTGGAATGTCCATATACCAGTGCAGAATTAAGAAAAGTTATAAGTAAAAGGAAACCTTCGTCATCTCCAGGAATGGATGGCATATCATTTGAATGTATACAAAACTTACCGCAACTGGGGATAGATAAATTATTAGAACTTTATAACGTGATATGGAATAGTGGACAAGTTCCCCTTCAATGGAAGGAAATTGTTATAATTCCAATCCTTAAACCAGGAAAAACACCAGGATGTTCTAAAAATTATCAGCCAATAGCACTAGCGTCATGCTTATAAACATTTATGAACATCTTATACTTAATAGAATTACTTGGTGGATTGAATATAACAATATATTACCAAAATATCAAATGGGATTCAGAAGAGGAATGGGGACAATAGATGTTTTGATGTCAATTGTTCGTCGCGAATTTTGTATAGTTGTTTTTCTGGATCTCTCTAGTGCATATGATGCAATCCTTATAGATTTGCTTGTTAAAAAACTAAAAAATCTCAATCTTATTAAGCAATTTATTAAAAGTATAGTTGGATTATTACTACAGAGAAAAATTTATGTTCATTACGGTCATCAACTTTCGAATGCTCGCACAACTAGTCAAGGACTTCCGCAAGGTGCGGTGTTAAGTCCAATATTATTTAATTTGTATACTTATGTTCTTGGTAAACAAGTATTGAAGTTTGCTAGATTATTGCAATATGCAGATGATATTGTTATATACAAAAGCAGCAAGAATCTAACTGATGGTATAGAGAAAACACAACTGGCTGTAAACGAATTATGCACATGGTGTGGTAATAATGGCATAAACTTTAACGTAGAAAAAGCATCTGTAATTGTGTTCCATAGAAAAAGATTACAAACTCCAGTTGTGTTAGACATTAATGGATCACACATAAAACAAAGTAGGACACACAAATTTCTTGGCATTATGTTGGATGATAAATTGAAATGGAAAGCCCAAGTAGAACACATGGAAGAAAAGGCGCTTAAGGAATTTAACATTATAAAATGTCTCACAGTCAAGAAAAAGTGGGGAGCAGACCCTAGACCCCTCCACATTGTTCACAAGCAAATGCTAAACTCAAGATTAGAATATGGCTCTTTCTTGATTAACAATAATCTAAATTGGGCATTTGGGAAAATATCTTCAATACAATATCATAGTTTATGTAGAATCTTTGATCTATGGAAAGGAACACCGAAACATGCTACGTTTGTTGAAGTAGGAGATCCACCATTTCATCTACAGGCACAATATCTTCCGAGAAAATTCTTAATGAAAAAGATGTCTTCCATATCCAGTCCGATAATACCAAAATTATCACTTTTACAAGCTTTAATGTCATCAAACCGTACAGCTAAATATAAATTAAATCTTCCAATCTTATTCACAGCATACAAGTCGATTAAGGATTTCATACCGAAAGTTATTAGATTTTCAACGTCTCCGTGCTTTACGACAGACTATTTTAAATTAGCAACAATACTTCCCGTTCACTTTTCTCCATATCCAGATAAAGATACACGAACGTCAATGACAAGTATGGTGAATAACATATTCATGGAATATGTACACTCTGTAGTGCATGAAGATTTTTACATAGTATATACAAACGCATCAAAGTCCGCAACTGGTAACACTGGAGCTGCAATATATTGCAATAACCTAATGGAATAAAAAATCTGCCAATTACTAGCAGAATTTTCAATATTCACGGCGGAAGCGTTTGCTATTCGTCAAGCATTGTTGTATATACAGGAGAAAAACCTCAAGAGGGTAGTGATCGCCACTGATTCAGCGTCAGTCTTACACTCCCTGGGATCGATAACAGCTGATTACTATGTAGACTGGTACATTGTTAACATAAAAACTTTGCATCACAAACTGACCAACTCAGGATACAGTATTTCTTTTGTCTGGACTCCTGGGCATACATCCATAGAAGGGAACCACATAGCAGACGCATTAGCCAAGTACGCAGCTGAAGAATCAAGTCACCGATCGCTTCGGATTAAATTTTCTGCAAAAGCGCTAGAGTCGCATGCTAAAACAGAATTGTTGAAAAGTTGGCAGAAACAATGGACAATTACGGGGAAGACTAATGGGAAAAAAATATTATTCAATTCAACCAATTATACCTAAAGAACCTTGGTATCAAGACATTAACCTTTCAAGAAATTCTAAGAAACAAGTCTTTTTAGATGTCGGCTAAATTACACCCTAGCCCCTAAAGACCTGTACACTATGAAGATTGTTCAATTCCCAATCTGTCAGTGTGGTGCAATTAAATGAACACCTGATCATATTATATTTTAATGTCATCTTAATGCAACTACGCGTGATTATTTCTTTAGAGACCTAAAAGAAGCAGGATATAATGTCCCATACGCCTTGTCAACACTTTTGAGGAACCCAACGAAGAAAATAATATATGTACTTACAAACTATATTGTGAGAGAAAATATTATATTATAAAATTAGGAAATTGTAAAATTATGAAATGTTTTGGTTTGTTTGGTTTGAGTTGGTGTTTTAAGTCCACTTTATGCACAGTAAGGCTAATCGGGACTGGACCTACAGTTTAAAGTGGGATCCGAACCACTTGTACCTCCACCGGGTATCGAACCCGGGACCCCTTGATTACAAGGCAATGACGCTACCACTGCGCCATGGGGGAGGCCCCAATTATGAAATGTAAAACAAAATGTAACTGGTGTATAGCAGCAAAGCTACAACCAAATATACATTTATAAAAATAAAAAAAATTCAAATCTGTGCAATAATGGGTGCATTCCGAAAGTCATAACGAAACGAACAAATCGAATGAAAGTAACTGGGCTCATGAACCTGGTGAAACCAGTTATTTTACAGACTTATGGGACGCTCTAGACGAAAGCCCAGGCGCAGCATTTTGTTCATAAAAATTTTGCGCATGGCGTCCAGCGGAATGCATTTCCTTCTGACGGAAATAAACTCTACTGCGGATACTGTTACTCATTTTAATCACATTGTAAGAACAGTTGAGGCATACTCATCTTGTGCATGTTGCTTTATATCGCTCTCTGTTAAAATTATAATACAATTCCCGAAATAGTGCAGTTTGAAGCCACCATGCACCCGCGGTACTTATGGAACGTCCAGTTGCCATAACTCGTTAACCTCGTGCGACTTTCGGAATGGGCCCAGTGTTGCACAATGCAGATTGGAAACCATTAGGGGTGTGCGGTGCGGGACAGAATTTTTTGGGTCGGGTCGGGACGGGGAAAAAATTCGCGGAAAATGTTTGAAATTTCCCGAAGCTCTGGAAATCTCGAACGTCATTTCACCTTAAGTGATTGATTTTTCATTTGTGGAATAAAAATTAACAATTTCCGATAGGTTCCAGACACTTACAATGCAACTTTCGCAATTTACAACCGCTTATTGACATTTTATCAACTATAAAAGTGAAAACACAGATTATACTAGGTACTGCACGTAAGTAGTAATGCACCGGCGTTGGGGTCGATAAATCAATTGATTGGAAAAGATCGATGAAAGAACAATTGATGACACAGCAGTTTTTTGTCACGTGACTGTGACGTCACAAAATGCAAGTCACGTGACCAGATTATATTATTAAATTATTATTAATTTAAATATTATTATTATTATGAATTGTTTTAATTTCTGTGACGCCATTTTGTTTTTGTCACGTGACGGTGACGTCACAAAATGGAAGTCACGTGACCAGATTATATTATTAAATTATTATTAATTTAAATATTATTATTATTATTACTATTATGAATTGTTTTAATTTCTGTGACGCCATTTTGTTTTTGTTATGTTATTTTAGTGTGTGACGTCATATATAAATTGGAGTAAGTGTTTCCGGTGTTTGAAAAGAGATGGCGTTGATGAGTCTGAAATTCTCGGAATTGGGTACGTGTATCCGGTGTTTGAGGAGAGATGGCGTTGATGAGTCATTCTAGGAAATTCCAGGAATTGGGCGTGGCTGTTTTCTGTCTGAAAGGAACATGTTCGAACATGTTTTAGGTTGATGAGCCATTCTTGGAAATTCCTGGAATCGGGTGTGGCTGTTTTCTGTCTGAAAGGAACATGTTTTAGGCTCGGTCTTCTAGAGGACTATTTGAAGTGTGTTTAACGGAAATCGTGACGTAGAAGAAAAGAAGGTATAAATAGAAGGTATACATGATAATAGCGTCATGCGAGGATGGATGTGTGCGGTACAAGACTGTCTGATAATGGCGTGAATTTCTACGAGGTTAGCTACGAGGAGTTCTGGGAACTTGTTCGATATTGCGGCGACCTGGACAACGATCGAACGGCCCTGCATCGGGTGCTGAGTTATTTCCCGTTTATGTATGTAGCGATACCTGAATCTCCCTGGTGTGGATGTTACCTGTTCAACGGATTAGGAAAAGGAGTCCATCATCACTGCGTGACGTTGAAGGAGATAGAAGAGAGGAAAAGAAGAGCGGACGAGAGAACAGGATTTCCAAGTCACGGGTGTATGTGCGAACTACGTCCCAGGAAGGAAGAGGACAAGATCGGTGAAGCTTTGAAGGAGAGAGTGAAAGAGTGGATTTCTTTGTTGGCGAACAGAAATTCCTTTTGGTGTTCTGGCTGTGATCGTCCTTTGTTACGTAAATTAGAAGGACATCCCTGTTTCCCTGTGGTTCCTGCAGAAGGTTTCGGTGTCCGCAGACGTCTGTTCCCCGACGATCCTCTGGCTGTTCCTTTATCCCCGATACCTGGGACGCCATCACCTACAGTATCCGATTACTTCACCTTTTATGGCGTATGAGAGTGTTTACTTATCACGTCTGCTGGACTCACGCCTAGCCGTATGTTATCAATTACTTATCAGTGAATTCGAGATACAGAACATACAGAAAGTGGCCTATAGGATTACGTCAGAGTCCGTAAGAATTAGTGACTGCAGGATTTTACTATTCAGGCTTTAGCGACAGAGTATTGTGTTTTCATTTTGCGATTGGACATCCAAAGATTGTCCGATTCTAGGACATTACATGTTGGTACCCCAGTGTCCTTTTATACAGAGTGTTGCGGCGTTACATCGTAACTCCAAGAGCTGCAAGTATTGCGACAGTATAGAGACTCCTGAGAAAACGTTTGATAAACCTAGTGTGGATTCTGTGTGCAAAATATATTTTGAGAATCCTAGCAGTGTTGTAATTCTCCCGTGTCGACATTTTGTTTCCTGCGGATCCTGTGCTTCCCAATTGGACACGTGCGCCGTATGCCGGGGCAGCACTGAAGATACGTTGACAGTTTTCACCTGATGCCCAAAATGGATGTCTGTTTTTTGGACGTTGAAGGTCTTCGAGGTGCAGGAGGAGAATTTGTGTGGAAAGAAGTCGGAATTTTAAAATTTCCTTTTGACAATGCATTTGACTGTTTAGTGAAATCTCCATATGGTTTACACTGTTTGAGTGAAAAGTATCGCCGAGTGAATTACTGGCTTCGTGCCAACAAACACGGTCTCAACTGGGGAGATGGATGGCTGCCGTATGAGAAATTAGGAGATCTGTTATATGTTGTGCTTGTGAATCAAATAGTGTACGTCAAAGGTACGGAGAAAGTGAAATGGTTTGAAAAATTACTTGGAAAAAAAGGTAAAGGTAAAATATCCGTACGTAACATCGAAGAACTTGAATGTCCAAAATTGAATAGTGTGAAAAACACTTCAGGAAGATGCAAAGAACATAGCAAATGTGAAAATGTAAAAAAAACCTGTGCAGTTGAAAATGTCTGGAAGATGTACAGTTTCTATTGTAATAAGTACAAGAAATAAAAGAGTTTTTTAAAATATACAAATGTTTTATTTACAATCGAGAATATGAATATAGGTTTACAATACATAGAATAACACAAATGTTGTATTTACAATTGAATATGAAAGGTTTACAATACCTGAAGGGTTATATTACAATACATAAAATAACAATACACAGAAAGAATAATGGTTCATTTACAACATCAGATACATGAAAGTAACAGAACTTATTTACAATGTCAATGTCTGTCCAAGATTGTTCTCAAGATTAATTTCAATCATCAGTTCGTTGTACCAAAGAATATAAAAATAGTTCACTAAATTGGGCACTTCTTTTTTTTCTGAAACCATATTGTTCTTGATACAATATACAAAAGGTTCCATTTCGGGTTGCAATTTATGATAACGTTCCTTCTTTAATTTCTGCAGAGGCCAAAAAAGGTTACACAAAAATAAGTGTAGTTCAGAGGCTGTGAAAATAAAAGCATCGGATGAATGATGCTGATACATCGAGATACAACGTTTCCCGAAAAAATTTACACCACTGACGGTGATATTTGCCGTAACCAAGTAATTGAATCGATCGGAACGTGGGTCTACGATTGAAAATAAAGAGAGTAGGAAACCGCTAGTCCGAGAACAATGAAGCCAAGTTCATCGGAAAGAGGACTTCACTCCGAGTCCAACAAGCTATCAATCATCCTCCTAGCTCAATTAGGAGCCGAGATATAGCGATTTTAAGTTTTCGAAAGAAAGAAAAAAAAAAAAAAAAAAAAAAAGGAAAAAAAAGGAAAAAACTTGAAATTTTCAAATCGTTCTAGCTCCTCCGCTAATTGACGTACAGCGAATCTGATTATATATTCGTAATCTGCACGTCGAGACCTTTCGTTTAAGGAAGTCTTGTTCGAAGAACATGTGCTGACACGAAACAAGGAACTCCTGTGAAAATCATCAAGGAACTGGTGTGCCTCACAAAAACTTCGTGATCTCATATGCAGGCTTCTAACGTACGTTGCAAGAAATAATTGCAGATGTCTGTCTCTATAAGGAAGTGGATAGAATTTCTTCTGCAGGCATCCTTCCCTCCAGTTCATCTCCTTTTCATCTGTGCAGCAACATGGATGGCCAAGATTTATTAAGTCTTGTAAGTACCCTTTACATTTCACAACCAGACCTGAGCAGAATCAAACATCTTTTTAGGGAACCTTAGTTAATTGCGGGATTCGAACCCAGGGTCTCCGTCGACATTCGCAACCATGCCTGAGTGGGATTCGAATCCGGGTTTTCTTTATGCAAACATTGGCAATTCCAGGATTCGAACCATGTCTGGAGGGTTTCGAATCTGGTACATCTTTTAACAAAACATAGTTAATTTCAGGATTCGTGGTACTTTTTTCATTAAACTTTTGGGGGTTTGTATCCTGTCTTAGGCATTCTAATATAATACTATTTATATACAAAGACAATATTGTTCTGTACAAAATCTTTTATTAACACATTGAACTTCTACAGAAAAATTACAAGTTTTCTACATATACAAACTTGTTTTTATTTCAACTCGTACTACAGGTTATTAGATATTTTTACATATTTTGTTACACTACTGGTAGATGTTAGAATATTAGTATGTGTTAGTTACTCGTTCAGTTTTCTTTTTTTCAGCATCTCCATCATTCGTTCATGTATATTTTCCCCTGTTTCTCCTGTCTTGTTATTTTCACCCTTCTCATTTCTCACACCTTTAAACACCTCCATCAATTCGAAACATATTCTTAAACATAGATGGGAAGGTACATATTGCGCTCTTTGTATATTTTCTATAAAATCGCCAAACACTGGCGCATCTCGTTTCTTGTCAACAATGTAAGTAAATATTTTGACCAAACAGTCCACCGATAACTCGATATCTTTACATGTCTCTTCTAATTTTGCCAATAACTCTTCCGCCAGTCCATTTTCTTCACAGAAATTCACATAATGGACATTTCCACTTTGACATGAAAAACGTTTTAAATCCATTCATTTTACAGATAATGACACAAACATGAGATGTGCAAAATATCTCGGCGATATTTGCTTCGGTTCTCGAGAAACACGCCTTCAAACACGGCTGAAATTCACCTACTACGTCACGGATTTGAAAACGTCCTCTCCACAGACAGGAGGTCCTCTGACGTCATCACTTAGAAATGCGTGCAGGCGGGGCTTCTGCTCGTCCCGTCAACTTAGCATGAGCCGCGGAAACGACAGAAAATTCACTTGTTACTGTGTAAAACAAGTATCTTACAACTTCCAGTGCAAAAATCTGTGCTCCATTTCTTGCAGATGAATTATGCCCTAGCAGTATAGTAGTTTTTACTATAATTCAGCCACTCAGTAGAGGGTTTTCCCATTAGGCTGACAAAGCAAACCTTGTAACAGTCAATAGCTGAACACGTGAACAGCCTTGTTCATTGCGAATACATAGGTTAGTTCTGACTGGCAAGAACTTAATGTTATAGGAATGCCTTTTCCGGAATTACAATTATTTTTGTCATAATATTTTCTTCGCAAATTTTAAGATAATACTTTTAGAACACACTGGTTTACACGCCAATTTCTGCAATATAAGGTGATACGGTATAAAAAGGTACGGTGAGTTTTTAAATTTCCTGCAGTAAATGACAGTTTTCTTCAGTTAATATATATATTGCAAATTTTTGTATTTAGCCTACTTTTACATCGCTTTTCCGTTCACTTTGTTTAACCGCAACGATGAGAACGCATGGTTAATTTATTATGTATCATCTCTAACATCACATTTCTTCCCACTTTTGGCTAATCGCTACAATGAAGATGAATAACTACAAGCAGTATTCGAAGTCGGGGTGCAGGAGTACACCCCCCCGATACACACACACTGCCACCAACTGCACAATCTAAGTATCGCCCAACCTGCCATGATAAGAGACGAACTTTTTCTTCTGTCCCATCTCATTTCGAAATCATTCACTTGTCCCACAACCCTCGTCTCGTGAGCAACACTAACATTAACAATAGAAGCATCCCCCTAGCTGTCCCCAAAGTCTCGAGCAAACATCCTCCCACGTAACAAATTCCAGTTCAATGAAATGTCACTGAGAAGGAAACAGTCATGCCCAGGTCGAGAGTCAAACCTGGAACATGCGATTTCCTCAGATAAATCATGAATTTTGTGTATAATAATTACAACGCCAGTTCATTCCTGGCAATTCTGAATCTGCAGTTTGGTTTGCATATATAAGCAGGATAATATTTAGTTTTCGAGGGCTGTACCGTCGAAACGAGGAGTCCAAAAAAAAATATTAAGAAAGTTTTTTTTGTATTTATAATGATAAGCCTTTGCATACGTTGTTAATTCTATATTTTTCTAGACTTGAGACGAGAACGAGAATTGCCCTCCCAAACCGAGACGTATGTTTTTAAAATTGAGACGAGACTGTCAATGAGACATTTACAAATAAACACGAGACAGACATTTACAACTTTCAACGAGAACGAGACCAAGGCTGCCATGTCTCGTCTCGATAGGATCCTTAGTGGTGAAGTTGTGAACCAACCAATTAATGCGTTTCGGGGTAACGAGATGAGGCGGCTTTTTTCGCAGTACAAAATTCAAAATAATTATGTCGTACCATTTCAGTATGGGATATTGTTATACACATGGGCGTATATATATATAGTTCACGGGGGGAATGATGGATCAACTTTTGGTATGATTAGGGTTGCTTTATTTCGTAAGTGAAAATCCAAGACACTGCTGGCCGGAAGCTTGTTGGGGAGCATGGGGGGAGGGGATGTTGGACCGACAAAGTTGTGTGTTTGTAGTCATGAAGTATTGATACTTTTCTGTTCATCTTGTGTCACTACGTTTTTAAGAACCAAATTTCTTTTAATATGATTCGAGGGGAAAAAATAACTGATTTCACAGTCTCAATGCAGTTTCTTATCGCAGAAATTACGAAACTATCAGGAAATTGCAGACATTGGTCTGCAGTCCCATCTGGTGTGTGGAATTACTAAATTTCCTTCCCACCCGTATCCCGTCCTACACGTCTCTAATTTAAGAGAATGAAATAAGTCCGAAGGATTTTTTTATGAACAAGCGGATAGAACAAGGAAACTGGTAATTTTAGTGAACCAAAAAAAGAGGGGGTTGGACCCGTTGAATCCCCCTTAAATACGCCCATGGTTATACACATCATTTCCGTGTAATAATTATACATAAACTAAGTATAGATATGTACTTTGCAACTAATGTAATCTTCTCAGTGTATTTTCTCTTATCTGCACAAAAATATTTGATCATAATTTGCGCAACAGAAATGGAACACAAACTGAAATTGCTTTATGGAAAAGAAAGTTAAATAGGCTTTATAAATAAAGTGAAGAATGTGAAAATTCCTATTTTGCACTACATAGGTTACGGTAAATATCGATAAATATAAGTTTAAAAAATATTTTTGAGTGTCTGGTCAGCAACCAATTTTTTAAGCAATATTTTTCGCATGCCCTGAGAACACACACGCAGCTAAACCCTTTCATTTATTTTGCACGTGAGCAGCACGGATATTTCATAGAAGAATGATCATTACAAAGCATAGCTTTCCTTTCTCCTATCGCTCCTTCTTCCATTATTTAAATCGGTACAGATTTGTAAAACCGCTGCACGTGTTCGCTATCCATCCGGAACTGGACGCTCGAAGCAGACGACAAACGAGCTGTCCCTAAGGAGTGACGTAGTAACATGGCGGCGGCGTGTTTTCAGCGCAACGCTAGCCTCGCAACCTTGGAAGTCTCGTTTCTGCCTTAAACTGGACGCAGAGAAACGCGAGAACTTGCAGGGGTAATTTTTCCAGGGTGTAGTTTTTGAAATTGTTGTAAAAAAATTGAGTGGAAATGTCCATTGCCGATGTGTTTTTCAACCTGTCTTCCATGTGTTTTACTCCATAAGTTTCTTCGTTCTGTCCGACCTGCTGTTGTCTCCTTAATATAGCCATACACCAAATTGAATCCGAGAGGGAGTGTCGACATCTGAAATTAGACAGAAAATATGTTAATTATGTTTTACACAAATTAATCACTTTCATGTATTAATTCACACATATTTTCAGGAACACATAATCCATCACGGGGAGGCTCTGCGAAATGCATATTATCGACATCAGGCAGGCACTAAAGGCGCTGCGCCTTTCGCAGAGGCTAGGAGGTACATTGAGCGGTACCTGGAGGAAGAAAATAGAATTGAGGAGGCCCAACAGCGTGCCTCCGCTATTTTCCGGGCTCGACGTACCCGGAACAGAGAAAGGCTCCACACCAATCTCCGTCGGTATAGAGCCAGGTAATTATTTTTTTAGTTTATTTCTGATAACATCGTTTATTCTAGCATGCTGTTTTTCCGATTATATATGCTACATATCTGATAACTTTTCTTTCTAGCCGATATCTACATGGAACGAAATATATTTTAATTCTTATATTTTGTTTTTCAGAATGCGTAACCGAAATGACGCTAGAGCCAATCGGCAGCGCCAACTGGTGCCTCCTGTTTCTCCTTATATTTCTCCTGTTTTGTCAGAGCAGGAAGAAGAGGACGACGTCACCGATGTGGTTGAAGAGGAGGAGGGACGATATACGCCCCCTCTCCCACCCCCAGCAGAAGAGGACCGGAAGCCGACCCCCCACCATCGATCACTGTTAAACGTCATCCTCTTCTGCATTAAACTGTTGATGACACAGGTACCGTTTTTATTTTCTCACCTTTCAAGCTGTCTGCTTCAAAAGAAAGATGTATTTATGTTTACGATTCTCACTGTGTGAAGGTGATGATGGTCTTTGACCAGCGATTTGCATTGTTCTAGGTAGAACATTAAAACTAAATATTTGTCTCTTACCTTTTCAATTTTCTTCACTCTCGCAACAGATGTGCCAGTCTCGGTTATGATCTCCGGTCGGTAGACTTTCATCAACAGTTCTGTGGTACATACACAATTTTTCCTTTTTATATAGTAGTCTCCGTGACGTATTTTCGAATTATATTCGGCACGCATTGTTTTGCGCAGAGCATCCAACGCCCACGTGCCTCTTCTGTCTTCTTCCTGTCCTGGGACACTGTACACTTCCACCTTTTCCGAGAAAAGTGTTTTTTCCCTCTTTTTTTTTAACATCACTCGTCTCCACGTCTTTTTTCTCTTTATGTTTCTCCATCAACACGTACTAACTACCGCCCGAAACATGTTCTATCTTGAAAGTTCTATTTATACCTTCTTTTTTCTACGTCACAATTTCCGTTAAACACGCTTCAAACAGTCACCCTAGAAGAACCAAGCCTCAAACATGTTCGGGCATGTTCCTTTCAGACAGATAACAGTCACGCCCCAATTCCTGGAATTTCAAACTCATCAACCGGCTCAAACCGGAAACGCCCGAGGAAAACAGTTACCTCTTCCCCAGAACGACTCATCAACGCCACCTGTTTTCAGACCCCGAAAACACATACTCCAATTCGGAGAAAACCAACCGTCACCGCGTCGCCTACTTTTCCTCATCCCCAGAATGACTCATCACCCAGACGAGAAAACCGACTCTCGCCGCTCACTTTTCCTCCTTCCCAACAACCAATCAAAACACTCCTTACAAAATAAGCCACACCCATTTCTAACGTCACAACCAATCAAAATCATCCTTACAAAATAAGCCCCGCCCATTTTGTGACAAAAAAAACTGCTGCGTCATCAATTGATCTCTGATCGATCTTTTCCAATCAATTGATTTATCGACCCCAACGCCGGTGCATTACTACTCTTACGTTACACGGTAGAGCAGCCACAGGCTGAACTTCACCCATGAATAAAAAATTCTAATTCTAAGTGCTAGGCAGTGATGTGCCGTAGA
>NW_028143469.1:0-87920 GCF_977018435.1 Lepisma saccharinum | reverse complement strand
CACCTAAGCTATGTTTTATAATGTTAATTGCACCAAATAGATATTTTCTAGATGCTATTACAATATTACCTTCCTGATAATACAGTGCTCAGGGCTTGACCTCAACATTGTGCCCGGTTCAGTTTTGGAGCCTCTACAGAGGATAAGATTACAATATTTACAGAGCATGTAAATATTAAAACATCCATCACTTGTATCTAGAACAAGAATAGTGAGAATTGCACCAAGTAGATATTTTCTAGATGCTGTCACAATATTACCTTCCTGATAGGGCAAGAACAAATCAATTCTTGCATTGCCTTATAATACAGTACTTCTCAACATTGTGCCCGGTTCAGTCTTGGAGCCTCTACAGAAGATAAGAGTACAATATTTACAGAGCATGTAAATATCAAAACATCCATCACTTGTATAGAACAAGAATAGTGAGAATTGCACCAAGTAGATATTTTCTAGATGCTGTCACAATATTACCTTCCTGATAGGGCAAGAACAAATCAATTCTTGCATTGCCTTATAATACAATACTTCTCAACATTGTGCCCGATTTAATCTTGGAGCCTCTACAGAAGATAAGAATGCAACATTCACAGAGCAAATTCATCACTTGTATCTAGAACAAGAATAAAGAGAATTGCACCAAATTGATATTTTCTAGATGCTGTCACAATATTACCTTCCTGATAATACAGTGCTCAGAGCTTGATCTCAACATTGTGCCCGGTCTAATCTTGGAACCTCTACAGAAAATAAGAGTACAACATTCACAATTCATCACTTGTATCGAGAACAAGAATAGTGAGAATTGCACCAAGTAGATATTTTCTAGATGCTGTTACAATATTACCTTCCTGATAATACAATGCTCAGAGCTTGATCTCATTATTGTGCCCGGTTCAATCTTGGAACCTCTACAGAGGAAAAAAGTACAATATTTACAGAGCAGATTCATCACTTGTATCGAGAACAAGAATAGTGAGAATTGCACCTAAGCTATGTTTTATAATGTTAATTGCACCAAGTAGATATTTTCTAGATGCTGTTACAATATTACCTTCCTGATAATACAGTGCTTCTCAACATTGTGCCCGATTCAATCTTGGAACCTCTACAGAAGATAAGAGTACAATATTTACAGAGCATATAAATATCAAAACATCCATCACTTGTATCTAAAACAAGAATAGTGAGAATTGCACCAAGTACATATTTTCTAGATGCTGTCACAATATTACCTTCCTGATAGGGCAAGAACAAATCAATTCTTGCATTGCCTTATAATACAGTACTTCTCAACATTGTGCCCGGTTCAGTCTTAGAGCCTCTACAGAGGATAAGAGTACAATATTTACAGAGCAGATTCATCACTTGTATCGAGAACAAGAATAATGAGAATTGCACCTAAGCTATGTTTTATAATATTAATTGCACCAAGTAGATATTTTCTAGATGCTATTACAATATTACCTTCCTGATAGGGCAAGAACAAATCAATTCTTGCATTGCCTTATAATACAGTACTTCTCAACATTGTGCCCGGTTTAGTCTTGGAGCCTCTACAGAGGATAATAGTACAATATTTACAGAGCATGTAAATATCAAAACATTCATCACTTGTATCTAGAACAAGAATAGTGAGAATTGCACCAAGTTGATATTTTCTAGATGCTGTCACAATATTACCTTCCTGATAATACAGTGCTCAGAGCTTGATCTCAACATTGTGCCCGGTTTAGTCTTGGAGCCTCTACAGAGGATAAGAGTGCAACATTCACAGAGCATATTCATCACTTATATCGAGAACAAGAATAATGAGAATTGCACCTAAACTATATTTTATAATGTTAATTGCACCAAATAAATATTTTATAAATGCTATTACAATATTACCTTCCTGATAATACAATGCTTCTCAACATTATACCCCTGTGTATTATACTTGAAAATATTCTTGTGCTCAGAAGCAACAGGCTGGGAATTGTTGTGATGGAAACAAAAATCCCTTTATATGATCCCGGTGAGGAAACATGATTGATTTCTCAGATTCTATTCCCGCCCAGAATTGAGGTGTTACATGCACTGTTCTTCCCGTGACCGCATTCTCAAAACCTGCCTCTCTTAGTATATCAAGAGTCCTGGTGTAGGGTCTCAGGAACATGCCTGTTGTTGTATTGAAGATGTCATAAACATATATTTTAAATCCCTCGGACAGGGAAAATATGTTCTTCTTCAACCCCACCTCCACACCATATACAATAATTGTGTCCCCATCATTGGCATTGACAACACTGAACAAGTTGGGAATTTTAGGGCAAATGTCTAGGGCATCAGTGAAGCCCTGCACTGTGTCGCATTTTTTGTTGTATGGAAAATGTACATGGTTCCCATCCATGCTGTCAGTCTTGACCCATTCATCCTCAACATTTATATGATGTTCATACTCATCCCTGCTCAATATTTTTGGATATTTGAATTTGCTGTCCATATACATTGTGAATATGTACAAGTGTCTAAATATGTAAGTGTAAATATTATTACTTACAAATCATCTCATCTTGCTTCCTGTGAAAAAAAAACATGTTCATGTAATTCCTGACCTCGTGCATTGCAACCTCAACAACACATGAGGTTCTTGTTTCTGTTACCCCGGGACTCACATAATTTATAAACCACTGGGATTTGTACTTGAACATGTTTTCATGGAATTTAAAATCCAATAAAACAGGCTGGGCAGTATTGTGACAGAACACAAATCCTTTTATCTGATTCAGGTGTGGGAACAGGATTGATTTTTCAGATTCTATGCTCTCCCAGAATTTATTATCAGGGTGCACAATTTTTCCCCTAACAACATGATTGAACCCTGCTTCTTCCAATAGGTTGAGAGTTTTGGTGTAGGGTCTCAGGAACAGCCCTGTTGTTGCATTGCAAATGTCATAGACATAAATTTGTAAATTTTCTGGAATATAAGATTTGATGCTGGGCCCTATCACCTCGCCATGTATAACAATTATGTCTTCCAGACCGGCATTGATAAGTTTGAACAGTTTCTGCATTGCAGGGTGGTTTGTTTCTGCATAATTATCCGGGTTGGGTGTAACATTATATTTTTTCCTGCTGCAAATCACAGGGGGTAATCCCTGCTCATACACAAAACCTATGTGGGACCCATCCAGGTTATCAGTCATGACCCATTCATCTGTGGGATTTACAGGACACACATATTTTTCACGGTTCAATATTTTTGGGTAGTTGAATTTTGTTGTTGCCATCAATTCAGATATTACAGACAGAATATAATTGTATTCAAAACACACCTCTATAATATAGGACAAGCTGCAATGATCTGGGTGTATGAGATGTTTTATTGATTTTATGTTCCTGTATTTTTCAGGCTCTCTTGTCGGAAAACATGCAATTTACACTTGCAGCAAATATTTATTTACCTTGATTGCTGTCTCTGCTGAAATAATCAGGGCTGCCTGCTGCAGGTTGATTCCCAACTGCCAGATTCCTGTGCCTGAAATCACACAGAGAGGCTGGACAAAACTCTCCCACAATTGCATATATCATGCAAATTATTCTGCCCCAGTGCCTGAACAATACAATCATAAGTGCAATCTCTAAATTTTTGCCTTATAAAATACATAATAAGCTCATTCAAACATATACACTTGGAATATGATACAAACTCTGGATTGAAATCCTCACCACTGTACAAATACCCATTATCAGTTGTAACAAATTCAATATTCTTATATTTAGATATCCTGTTAATAATTTTATTTAAATATTTATAATGTCTCCAATTTGAACTCTGAGATGGAATCATGGGCATCCTATATTCTAAACAATTGCTATGAGCATTGCTGAACCAATAATTGTCAAACAATTTCAACCTTAAATTATAATGGCACCTGTCTGTATAAAAATTAACAAAAGATCCAACAATTCTCTTGTTGTATACAAGCCTTTCAAAATTGCTGATATAGTTGAGATACAAGCATTGGAATGGCCTGTCACTGGCAAGCACCCACTGCATTTCAGTTTCATTCTGTACAGCAAACAGGTCATACTCGGACAGGCCCAAGAATCTAAGCTTTAAATCATCAACAAGTGACTTAGATTTTATGTATTTTGAAATACATCTTCTCTCAAAAAATCCTGTGTCAAGATTATCCATGCAATTAGATATGATACACACTGCCTTCTATAAATTAATTGCTTGCTGCTGCTGCTGCCTTGTATTCCTCAGAAACTGCTTATGTGCTCAGAACTTGTTGTGCCTGTTAAACAAAAATAAATATTAGAATTTTATTATGTTTATTATATAAGATTTCTTGGGGTCCAAATCAAAATTCTATGCTTAATAAAAAATATCAGTTGGGTTCAGCAGTGTGATTTTGTATATTTTGTGTGTGTGTATGTGTGTATGTGTGTTAATATTTTTGGCTTTGGTATTTATATAAAATTTCTTGGGGTCCAAATCAAAACTTTATACTTAATAAACCTATGACAGGTTGTCAAAAATTCTGTATATTAAATCAAATAGATTTGTAATTCAATTTATACAAATCTGCAATATTTTTGTGTTTAAAAAATATGAGCAGCACTGCAACAACACATCTGTACTCTTCAACAACTTTTTCAATACTGGCTGATATGCAATGCAAAATCTCTTTATATACCCTAAGCACGGACCGCATTGAAAACATCTGAAACAATAGGCCAATCAGAATTTAAGACATCATCACATTATGTCATAAGCAACCAATCAGAAAACAACACGTGTCTAATAATTTGTTGCAAAACATGATGCAATATGTGGGTTCATAATGTGGGTAGGTGTGGGTGGGTGTGGGTGTATGCGGGTGGGTGTGGGTGTATGTGTGTGGGTGTGGGTGTATATGTGTGTGTGTGTGTGTGTGTGTGTGGGTGGGTGTGGGTGTATGTGGGTAGGTGTGGGTGTATGTGGGTGGGTGTGGGTGAGTGTGGGTGGGTGTGGGTGTATGTGGGTAGGTGTGGGTGTATGTGGGTGGGTGTGGGTGAGTGTGGGTGGGTGTGGGTGTATGTGGGTGTGTGTGTGTGTGTGTGTGTGTGTGTGTGGGTGGGTGTGGGTGGGTGTGGGTGTATGTGTGTGTGTGTGTGTGTGGGTGGGTACGCAGATATATTCTTCTTAGGACCGGCGTATCTTTAAACACCTTTCTTAATGGGACCAAAAAAAATGTTGGGACTTTTTGCCGGTCCCAATAAGGAAAAGGCATTTCGAGACTCCTGAGAGCCCTTGCGACCTGTACGCGAAGTATTTCGAAGGTACCAAAAAGTTCATATTTGTTGGATTAGTGTTTATGTCGCTGTGTTACACTCTGCCACCTGCTGGTGAAACCTGGTACCTTCAAGGCTGTGTAAAACTGTGGTGTTTAATCGCATCCCTTGGTACCGTGAAGTGTGGGTGTGTAAAATCTTGGATCTATTTCGCATGTATTGGTACCGAACATCCCAGGGGGTTGAGAGGCGAGGAAAGGTACGTGCAAATGCCGACGGGGTTCCCCTCTCGCCTGGCCGTCTTGTTGCTTCCGAGCTGTCAATGTTGCCAACTTAAAACTTTGGAACCAGATCTGTTTTTCTATTATCTTCTAACCCTCCAAGTGTAATTGTAATTGATTTGTTTTGTTTTACTTCGCTTTTTGTACCACTGATGGCTAATTTGCGAAGATGGGGATGACTGATGATATCATGAAATTGATGAATCGACTCCCACAACATCCATGCCCAGGCCGGGATTCGAACTCGGGAACCCTGGTGTCGTAGCGCGATGTGTTAACCACTCCACCACGGGGGTCGGCTTTAATCCTGCAATCAAACAAAATGCTACAATAGAATTTATTCCTCCAAATGTGACCCTTCTATATGTGCCTATAACAAATTATTAGTTGGGTTTTACTATAATACTGGTAAACAGAAATCCATTTGTAAAGCTCATTTTCTTCCATTACCAGGAAACGATGCTATCAGTAGAAACTCGTTACTTGTCTCCTTTCGGCCATGATGAGGATAAGAATGGAGATTTCTGACCAAGGCGACAAGCGATCCGGCAAAAGGGAGGGGGTGTTCATATCGAAGTGACAAGTGACACGATACCTCTGTCTACAAGCAAGCGTTTTTCTCAAATGCTCTAACAGACCAAGGCGACACGCTGCATGACATCCATGACTTTCAGAAGCGGAAGCCGAGAAGCGACACGTTTCGAAACGAAGAAGCAAGTCTCGCCTGTTACTTCCGTTTGTCAATATCCTGAATTGGGTCACCTAGGTCTGGTGTTCGGGCTTTAACAGTGAATGCTTACTTGAAGACTGAAGTGGCTTGTCTTTCTTTTCGCTTGTCACTTCGGTATGAACTTCAGTGTCATTTGCAGCCGTCGTTTGCTACTTGTTGCCTGTCGTTTCGGTTTAAAATCTCTCTGCAAGAAAGCATTCAATGCGTAGGCATGACCACCAGACCGAAGTAACACCATAACGTCCCCAGTGCGTGAAACATGCAAGTGGCACGTGTAGTTTGTCATATCACATTTGTTAGAAAGTTTTATTTATTTAAGAATTTTTGTTTCCAAAGCCATTTATCGCTTCGGTACGAAAGTTCCATTGGGACGAAGCGACGAGCAACGAGGGGTTTCTCACTGAAGTAACACTACCCGTGCAGCATAGCATATATTATTGAGTGTTTGTTTCCAAGTGACACGTGTCGCTTCTCGCTTCGGTCTGAAAGCATCCCAAGACTCGTACGGTATTCGAACATAGGATCCCTATTCGTAGAACACGAAGACAAACTTTTATACTTCTCAAAGTTAACGGCTTGATTGCAATCCTTAAATACATTTAATTTCAATGCAGTTCTTTTTTTAACAGTCGTGTTTGGCAACACTGATAAGTGAAGCGAAGTTTTCACTCTCGCCTCTGCAGCCGCGCCGAAACCGTGGACAGAGAGCTGCGATGTCTTTTTGCGACGTTGCATGCTACACGTATTTGACGTCTTCTGTACTCGCTCGCTCTGTTTAACGTGCGACTAAACGAGAGGGGAAAGTCTTTACCCCAAAACGTCGCAGGGGCAAAACATTCGCTTCCCTGCTTGTAGTAAGTTCACCGCGCATTTTCCCCCTGTGTCTGTTGTCATGGTATCTTACGCTTGATCTCTCCATTGCGTTATTTTCACAAAGTAGGAACTGTGTCCTGCTCGTCACTTCGGTTTGCGTGTGTTTCTTCATAGTTCAAATGTAAAAAGATAACATACAAATGCTTACGCAGAGATATTCGCTTATACATAATTGATTAATTGATTTGGTGTTTTAAGTCCACTTTATGCACAATAAGGCTAATCGGGACTGGACCTACAGTTTAAAGTGGGATCCGAACCACTATGAGCTTCCACCGGTTATCGAACCCAGGATCCCTTGATTACAAGGCAACGACGCTACCACTGCGCCATCTTATGCATAAAACAACCGAGAGAACAATGACATGTACATTTGATAATGTTCCCCACCAAAAAACTTTGAGGGAAAAAGCTCGAGTTGAAGACATCGATTTAATTTTTTATATAATGCCTGAAAACAACATATTTGCCTTCTATGACCTTAACGAAAATATTAAATCCACTGCAGTAAACATTACTTTCAAAATGGCAAAATAAAATGTAAACGACATAAATACTCTTCCCGTTTCTAAACCTGATAATTTATAGCCGTGTATTTGATTGAATTTTATAATTAATAATGCAATGAAGTAAATGGTCACACAGTATTCAGGTTTAGTGAAAGATAGCGTATTCCTTCCCTCAGTGTGGTCTTTATATAACAATATTTACAAAGTTACAGAAGCAACTGTACTTGAAGGGACAGCGAAGATTTTATGCCATCAAAATATATGTGGCGACTGCTACAAAAGGTAAAGTTCTCCCCTGTGTATGGCAGTCTGCCGTGACACCATTCGAGCAAATGATATGGCTCCACACATTCTCGATCTCTGCCGTAGTGAAGGATACATGAATGATACACACCACGCTCTGATGTATCTAGGGGTCGCGGGTTCGATACGCGGTGGAGGAACATGGCATGGTGTTCCCTTGACGGTGCCCTTCATCAATTTCATCATATTATTACTCATCCTCGTCGTTTGGATTAGCCAAAAATGAAAAGAGCGACGCTAAAAATCATCTAATCAAATGTATTCATTACTTACCTTCCAGCCTCCATGAAGAAGTGGCTACGAAGCCAGAAGCCCTACTTTTGAATCCTAGGTGAGGAATGAATATATCATCGTGTTCATTCGGATTCCACCATTAATGCTCATTAACGATTAACCTACGACGTAGAAAAACGCTTAAAATTAACGTAAACATACGTCGCATTCTTCAGTCGCTTCATTAATGTGGATCATTTCACTATCCTAGGGGGAAAATGTTAGTTTAGCAACGTAAAGAATATTCACTTTCGAGACAATCCAAGGCATTGAGAGGCAGGGGTGTAGCAAGGGGTGGAAGAAGTGCGCGACCGCACGGGACTTCGCGCTTAAAGGAGCTTGATATGAAAAATGTTATAAATAGAAGTGGGGGGGGGGGGGTCATGGAAAATGATATTTTTTGTGAGCAGTAATATTAAAACATTCTGTATTTATCTGGTTTTAAATTCTAGTTAAACGTTATAATTTGAAAGAATACGTCCAATCAGAGGCATAACATACAGGCAGGCAGGTCTTAAGTCTAAGGGGCACGAAAGAAGAAAAAAATGATCGTCGTATTTCTCATGTGAAACAGTTAGGAAAAATTTACGAAAACTTGCTTAGACATTTTTACACATTTATTCTTTCATTGAATAGAACGTCCTTTGTCTTGTATTCTCTTCAATCTCTTGACCCTGCACTCCCGATTTTAATAAGTTAACAACAAACACCTCTAACTGGCACGAAGCAAGCGCGAGACATTTCAACGCTTGCGTTGTTTCCTTCCTTCCTAGAACAGGCCCGTACCCAGAATTTTTTTGAGGAGGTTGGAGACAGATCCGAAAATGTGGATCAAAAGAGAAGATCCGAAATTCTATTGGATTTGTTGAGTTAGGTTATTTTACGTCGATTTTCTGACACTTTTGGCTGATCGCGATGATGAGGATGAGTGATGATATGATGAAAATTGATCACGGAACACTCACAAAGAACGTCCATGCCCAACCCTGGATTCGAACCCGGAACCCACAGCGTCGTAGCGCGTTGTGCTAACCAGGTGGTCGACCCTGGTCGGTGAAATGCTGTTGGGAGTACTGGATGTGACCACCAATGTTTCGGTAGTATTATTGTACGAGCTAGTGCTAGCTCGTAGCTCGAATAGTGCTAAGTGTACAGTGGTGGAAAAAAGTTCTTCCCCATAAGACTTTAATGGCAGTAAATAATGCCGGAAAGGTAGGCAACACACATTGCACCTTTAGGTGATCGGGTGATTCTGTCTGTCTCAAGGAGCAACTCGTCTTTCATGCAAAAGCCAACAGACACAGGAAATGTAGGAAAGTCACGTGACATCAGGTGGAATGTTGTTCGTCATAAAATCGTCTTTTCTCAAGCCAGGTCGCAGAACCGACAAGAGTTATAGCCTATGTCCGAAAATGATTACCCTAAAACCGTTGAACGAAACGCTAAAATAATTCTTGCCTTAATTATAAAGGCTACTATACTATATGTGCCGCGGTAGCTCGGTCGTTAGGGAGTTTGATTACCATGCGAGAGATCTGAGTTCGATCTCCGACTGGGGAGAATTGGAATTTTGTCGACCTGTTCAAGTGGTTCCGGCGCCCACTCAGTATCGTATAAAGTGGGTACCTCTAGGAAGCTTGGGGGGGTAAAGGCGGCCAGGGGCGTGGTGCTGATCACATTATCCCCACCTTCGGCCGTAACAAGAAAGTGTGGGACCCTAACTCCGCACCCCCTACACGCCTTCATGGCTTGGTGCAAAGCACAAGGTAGAACTTTGCTTTTTCATTTACTATACGTCCCGATTTTGTCGGAACAGAACTTTCTAATTTCTACGTGGACTTTCTTCCAAGTTCCGTAGGGATGTGAATAGGGTCCAGTTTTTCTTGACACAATTCATCCATGTTATATTTCGTTATAAAAACCACGGCCGATATCCTGTGTGTGTGTGTGGGGGGGGGGCTATAATTCAAACATGTGAGGTGATACTATTCTCACTACTCCATTCTCCGATTCTTCGTATTAGAAATAAATCTTAATTCTACACACTGAAAGATGCAGCACTTCCTACATCTTAGCATGCAAATATCTAGCAGCAAAGTAATGTGTAGGCACATAGTGGTTCGGATACCACTTTAAACTGTAGGTGCATTCCCGATTAGTCTTACTGTGCATAAAGTGGACTTAAGACACCAAATCAACCAACCAACACAATCCCATTATCATCCAGATTATCGAAACCATCGAAACCAGAAGCTTCGTCGCGAATAACATAAGCAGGAAGACAATGTGAAATTTCCGAACAGAACCTAGAACGGCTAGATTGGATTAAATCGACGATACAGCACGCGTTCTAAAATGAAGAAGAATACGAAAGTTGAAGGACCTCGATACACACACACACTTTTCCTCCCCTCACTGGTAAGATATCTTTCTTGCAGAGAAGCCTTTACGTAAAGGCCAACACGAAAAAATGTTTTACATGCAATGACGGGACCAAAACATGGGTCTACTTTGATATGAAAGCTGTGTTCCTCCTTACTTCGTACGTCATTGATAACAGGAACACGGGCCTCGTCTGCTAACCCTAGTTTCGTAGAGCAGACGCCTGTTTGCCACCCTTTGGTTCCGTGACCTTCGCTGGTAGTAAGCAAGAGTGAATGACTCACCAGATACCTGTTGCCTGTAAGCTTATACAAGAATAGATATTTCGTTAGCGTCTGTAAGTATTGTTTCATCTGCAGTTATATCAGTTAACGTTCGAATTGTTTCCTAATGGTTACGTTATTTATAAATTAGTTCTCGAGAGTGAGCTTTCTATCTATTTGTATGGGGGGGGGGGTATACAGCCTGCATGTATTATTTTTTTTCCTGAAACAAGAAGAAATTCCAAGACAAAAAAAGAGTCGTAGAAGAGTAGTTAACAAAAAAGAAAGAAGAAAACGGAAATGTAAATGTTTAAATAAATTATTGTATAGATCGAGTGAATAATATTTTCTCACGGGGCCTCCTCGATGGCGTAATGATAACGTCGTCACCTTATAATCAAGGGATCCCGGGTTCGATACACGGTGGATGCACGTAGTAGTTCGTATGCCATTTTAAACTGAAGGTCCAGTCCAGATTAGCTTATCTGTGCAGAAAAACTAAAAAAAGAAATTGTCACAGTGTAAGAAAATTTCATGTTCAACCACATACAAAAGGGAATAATTTATTCCATGTTGGAGTTCACATTTATAGCATCTAACCAACACAATTATGGATCGCAACGTATTTTCTCAGATCCATTTTAATTATACGTGCATGATAAAATAACAGAAGTTGAGGAAAGACAAAGCCAAGCGAAAGACAGATGCCTTCTCCAGAATTTCAAATCTCGTTAAGTAAGGTTCTGGGTTGAAGTCCCGGGCACGCATGACTCTCTTGTTCTTGCCCTTATATCTGCTCTACTGTATTTCATCATAAATCGGTGGAGGCACAAGTGGTTCGGATCCCACTTTAAACTGTAGGTCCAGTCCCGATAACCTTACTGTGCATAAAGTGGACTTAACACAACAAATCAATTCAACCAATCCAATCCAATCATCATAAATCGTCGTTATGGTTTACCTACAGGGTAGGAATAATGACAATAATTGCCAATACAAAGCCAATAACGAACTGAACAGCAACTCAATTAGGGAGATGTCAAGAATGAAACAAGACTTTACAGTGTCCCCGTCTCTCGGTTTCTCGAATTGAAAATTGCTCTCCCGTTCTCGGTCTCGGCTAGTTAAATATAGAAATCGAAATAGTATGTGAAGATACATATATTTCATATATCCCGGTTTTATAGGAGATTTCGTGAGAGATGAAATAAGTACTCTTCGATCATGTTTATTTTTATTAGTTATGTTACGTAACATCACTTTTCTTCCTAGTCGCGGACGAGTGACCATTACATGAAATTAATGACGAAATATTCAAACACCTGTGACAAGGACGGTACTCAAATCCGGGAACTTTGGTGACGAGATCGAATGTCGACCACTTAATGAGCTTGCCACCGAGTCTACTTAACGTTGCTTGTGTCAGGTAATTCGATATAACTGTCAATATCCCACATTCATTATCATTTGTTTCATAATTTATCTTATTGATGTTATTAACCTGAAGTCGAAGAAATAGTTGAAAGGCAATAATGCAAGATTGAATGTCTATGATGTTACTTCGTGCCGAATAATATGACGTGATATTATGATATGAATATATTAATAATATAATATGCCTATTCATTCCATTGATTGATCCCAATTGCGCACACAAAATATGGTATAATGTCCACTCCCAACCAACCTCCGTGGCGGAGTGGTTAGCACAGCGCGCTACGACAGCATGGGCCCCTGGTTCGAATCTCGGCTTGGCCATGGGTGTTCTTGGTGAGTGTCCGTTAATCAATGTCATCATATCATCATTCATTACTCATCTTCATCGTCGCTATTTGCCAAAAGTGAAAGAATAGCGACACTAAATAACAAAAATCCAATCAAATGGACCATCTTCACCGATTTAATTCTATACCGTACCAAATTCCCAGTTTATTACTGCTTCTTGCTTCATTTTACTGCATCTCAATTGTTTTCCGATTCGAAAAAAAATGGAATGTTGAGCAGTTGATTGTGCATTGTTTCGTTATTTGGGTTGTTTAATTAACGTCACATTAATTAGTTTTAGACCAATCGTGACAGAGGGAATCGAGAGCACAAAGGAAGGGGAAAAGACAAGTTAGAGACCACGGCTCTCTTTAAAGGTAGCTTTCCTTGAACACGACTGAAGTGGCTGCAGAATATTATGGATAAAATTTGTTTCGCTTTTACCTTTCATTTCTGTTTCAGTTATTTTACTTCGCTTTTCTTCTCCCACTGGCGTTAATCGTGTCGGCGAGGAAGAATTATAAACTCGTGAAATGAACGATGGGACAAAAAAATATATATGCCTCTCCCACGGTTCGAAACTGTGACCACAAAATATTGTCTTATTTTTAAAATTTACGCCAAATACGGTTTCACTCGTCTCTTTCTCAAGGCGTTCCATTGCCTCTCCGATGGCGTAGTGGTAACGTCTTTGACATGTAATCAAAGGCTTCTGAATTCAATACCAGATAGAGGAACATTTGGTTCGGATCCCACTTTAATCTGTAGGTCCAGTGCATAAAATGGACTTAAACAATTATCGTGGGGGATGTGGCCTGTGATGAGAACCATCATTTCAGTGAACCTTCTTGACAATGACTAGTATCACTGGAAAAATATTTCCTTACGAGTAGATCTTGTTAAGAAACCAGTTGCTGAAATGTTCTTCTTGAGGCCACGTAGCACCCAGCTGTTGTTTGTTGTTGCTGGGGCATGAGTCATGTGACTCATGCTATCAATGCTCAATCCTTCCCGAGAACTCAGATCCACCAGACAAACTTAAACGAATAATTTGTTATTTGGATTGCATAAACAACAGGCTTTAAGACGTTACGAAATTCTAGGTCCCGTGGCCCAGGTAATTCTTTCTCCGACTGTACACCCAACGGTAAAAGCAATATGTCCATCTCCACTGTATTTTCATTCAGTCTGTTTTCCACAGTGTCATGATAATGGGTTGAAATAGAAACGCAGTCAACATAAGCTTCGCATCAAAAGAATCAATGACCCCTTAGAAGAACACAGGATGTAGAGTAGTGTTGCCCACGAGACGAGACTTTGGCCTATCTCGTCTCGTGGAGTCTCGTGGAAATGCTGTCTCGTTTCGAAAATATTCGTTTGTCTTATGACACATGGTCAAGCTCGTCTCGAATTTTTAAAAGCCTGTCCCGTCTCGTCCCATGGGCAACACTAAAGAGTAATGAGAGAATTAAAATGGTGGTGAACAATTTGCCTACTATTATCTTTCCTAATTGTAGAATTGTAGAGTTGCAATGTTAAGGTCCAAAGTATCGGGAAGAAATAATTATTAATTAATTATTATTAATAATTAGCAATCATTATTAAAATGAAGAACATGTTTAAATGGGGGTTAACGCCTCCAAAATAAAACCTCGAAACATTTAGTAAAATTACGACTTGAGTTTGAAAGAAATTGGGACAGGGATTTGAAAGAATAGACTGTTCCGACTAAATTGGAATGTCTTGTAAACACGCATCAATGATTAGAAATCAAAAATTACAAGGTCAGTTTAGTTTCCCTTGGCTTGGTTCAGCACAGTTCTGAAAAAAGAGGGGAGCGACTGCTCACCCCCACTTCCATTTAATTTCCACCATTGGATGGGGGCCTCGCATTCTAATCTCATCCAGGGCTTCGCTATATGTTGCTACGCCACTGTTGAGAGAGGATTACTAAATTCAAAAATCCATATTTCGAAGCGTCATGCATGTTTTTTGCAATTGTTTTATACTTATTGTTAGTTTACTTAGTTTATTTGACGTCGCATTTCTACCACTTCTGGCTAATTGCGAGGTTGCAAGTGAATGTCAGAAATGAATGAAGGGTCTTAGCAATAGCAACCAATTTTCGCGACGTGTACCTTCACCCCTCTCTCTTGCCACTACTGTGTGCCGTGTTCTTTGACATTCTGACATTGTCCTCGGTTTTCTTATAGCTTTTCTTTCAATCAAAATATGTGCACAATGACAACGTGACTACTGCTGCATTTGCAAACTGGAAATAACAAAATGCAAGTCAACGTATACTGCTATAATCTAATTTTGTATTGGTATAATTGTTATTTTCGCTTGTCGATCGCTACTCCTCGCAGACTCGTGTTGGTAAACATGTGAAGAATTAGCAAATTAGAATTCAGATCGACAAGTTACTGTTCCTGGATATTAAGGTAAAGAGATAATGGATTGTTGCAAGTCTGATTTGTGAACAGATATACTAATCGGGACTGAATGGGATCCGAACCAATATGTGTGTCTACTAGACATCGAATCCGGGACCCCTTGATTACAAAGCTTGATTGGAAATTGAGGCGTTCTTAGTCAAGCATTAATATATGTATAGAAAAATTTCAATAGTGGGAAATATACAATATTGCAGGATTTAAAAAAAAGAAGTATAAAATCACTGTAAAATTTAAGAGCGAAAAGGAGTTACGAATAATATATATCCTATATTTTGTTAATGTTTTGGGCCTAAAAGCTTAGAAGAATCAGTTAAATTGATTTAAGGTTTTATTATAAATCCACTTTATGTACAAATAGGTTAGTCATGGTGGACCTAGAGTTTAATGTTGAATTATAACACTACGTGTCTCCATCGAACACAGGACCCCTTGCTTACAAGGCACAGAGATTGCCACCATCGGGATGGCCCTACAGACATACTGTCTGGCTACCTTAGCTGAGACCATGGACGAAAGTGCGCATTGGCAAAATAGGGGCACTTTGTTCAGGAAGCCGGTTTCGTGAAAATCGTCAGCTGTTGAAAAAACAATGAAGTTTCAAACGTAGTAACATCGCCGCCAAAATACGTATAGATGTTTACGAATTATGTAAGGGTACAGAATGAAAGAAATAACCATCCATATACTATATAAGCAAACGGAACATATCAGGAAAGTATTCATTACGTCACATTAGTAGATAAACTTGTTTGTAAACATGGAACTTCATTTTCGGTCATTCAATTAAATTGGTATCCTTATTAAATCGTATAATTAGCACAAATGTACACAGCAGTAATCAGAATAGTATCAACAGTATTATTATGCAAACTATTATAAATACAGTAAAGAACATGTAGTAACTGATTGGTTTGTGGCATTGTGTATTATATCAAGGGTGTTTTGTAGAATGTGCAACAGGGACCAATACGTCTTTGTTTTCTTTGTTCCACTTCGAAACGGTTTGTTACGAATTGTAAGAGACATCACAAACACAACACAGAAAGCAGTAATAAACACAGCAAGCGGACCATACAGAGCGACCACAAGGAAAAAAACCATGGACGAAATGTCCCAGCGTTCAGCTCGTGCCATAAGGAAGCCTGGTCCACTCTCCCCCTCCTCTCCTCGCAGGAGTACGGTGCACAGGCTTTGCTGGTCTGAGCAGGTTTTTTTGCTTGTGGTTTTACTATAGCAAGCAAGAGCTACAGGGTGGTGTTCTACCTGCTTCCCTTCTCGCGTTTGGAATCGTACTTTCCAGCTAGTTTCGTTTCCCTTGGCCGGACTGTACCAGTCAAATTATAATTTAGAACTTCAAGTTACTTGGTGACAAAAAAAATACTACACTGATCCCCCAAAAAATACCTTACTTCACAGAATATAATACTTTAACACGGAATTATCATTACCTGCAAACTATATGAGTGTTTCCAAAGATCTGCTGCATATACCCTTTCCCTCATAACAAAGATCAACTAAAAATTAAAAAAAAAAAAAACGAGCGTTTCTCTATTTGCAGTCCGTCTTTGTTTACGTGTAGCGCGAAAGGTTAAAGTTTTAGTGTTTGAAACCCAGAAAAGCATGTTTTTGCACTTGTCCTTTCTTGCATCATGATAAGATGTACAAATGCCTCAGCTCGATATAATTCAACTTCAGAGCTCTTCTGCTGCTTGCAGGAGTGGATGTTATCTGCTTCAGTAATCTACACTCCCATGTTCCACCTGCCAGGCTGCGAGAGTAGTAGTGCTTTCAATTATTTTGACTGGTATGTAATTTTCGCTGCTGGCTGCAAGCAATGTGTAACAAAATTATACCTCATGTGTTATAACATGGCGATTATTATTATTATTATTATTAAAGATTAATTAGTGAAATAGTTTTCTCTTTCGCTAAAATTAACATAAAGAAGATAGCAAAGAATGAACTATGAATCAACGAAATTAATAACAGCGTTTACTTTTCTTTGACGATTTAGTTAGGAAACAGACCTGTGATCCAATATTTCGTTATTATATATTATATTATTCTTCTTTAAATCTTGTATCTACAAGGAAAATCAAACAAAGAAACATAAGGACGTCTTATTTGAAATTCTTAACCCCGTAGCGTGAAACGAAAGGCGGGAGGGACTTCGAAATGCAACAGTTAACTTTAGTACTTGGTTCTTGGAGAGAACGTGCGTAATATTAAGTTAACGAATGGTTTGTTCAATGAATGATTAAAAATTGCGACAGGGACGAAAATCCCGTGGATAGAACGAAAGTACTATTTACATTGGGAACCATCAAACGTGATTTAGTTACCTAACAACCGCTGCATACCCAACCCAAATCTCGACAAATTAAAAGTAAAAGCGAGCAAATGTAGAAATATTATGCAATAGATATTGGTCCATCATTCCCAGCTGAATTGTATCGAAAGTTTCATCTGCACATGATTTTGCCAAACAGTACCTCTCCAATTCTACCTCCCTCTACAGAGGTATACCATGTTAGATATCATTTTAAAACTATAGGTCCTGTCCCATTTAACCGATCTGTGCAAAAAAGTGAACTTAAAACTATACATTTAAAAAACTCCGATCTCCGCACGGACTGCTTAGCACAGTGTTTATGAAGCCAATGGTTACGGTTCGCATCTCCCCCTGGACGTGGGTGTACTTTGTAAGTGTTTCTGCATCAATTTCCTAATTTCATCCTATCATTACTCATCCTCATCGTCGCGATTAGCCAAAGTGGTATAAAAGCGATGCTAAATAACAAAATCAAATCTTTGCAGACACACGCAAACAACATACATAAATAGAAGAAACTGAACAGGAGGAAATGTTTTATCATTTCCTTTCACAAGTGTGTTTGTTTTACATTCAAGGCAACTTAAATAATGCTTTGCGATGGGCCAAAAATATGTAGATTCGTCACTGACAGTCATTTGTTTTCTCCTCTCCACATCGCTTTTAGCCGAGTACCGCCTTGTTGCCAGTTTCCTTCATAGCTACGTTGTCAAAAGCTTCAAAAAAGAAAAATATTACATCTCTTCTTTCGATGTCTAAGGTTCATGATGATACAAATGCTTAGCACTGAATAAAGGCAACGACCATCTGTTCAAGAATGCTTAACATTTTGACAACGCAGGGGTAGCATGACATTGTAAAGAGCTGCTTGCGTCACCCACGCTCCGACCGCTCCCTTACTGTTGGACACGTTGTGGTTCGCATACCACTTTTAATTATAGGTCAGCACCGATTAGCCCATCTTTGCATAAAGTAGACTTAGAACTCAATTCCATTACCGAACATTTCGGTTTCTTGAAGGCAATTTGGGAGCTACGTGAAATAGAGGATAAAGATAACAGAGGCAAAGGGATTCGATGTGCTGACCACGTGTCAACTTATAAGGAAACCACTTAAGAGGCCTTTGTTATTCATGGCAGTTTCGCCACGGAGTTTTTTCATCGTAGCTGTTATGGAGATGATTAATTTTATATAAGATTGGCGAGAAAATATTAACAAAACATGCTATTATTGTGTTTCACGCTAATCGGAGGTGAATTCTGTTACTGGGTGATAGATGGGTGTTATGATATGTCAGCTGTAAAGTTAAGAACAGTGGCGTATTTAGAAGGAGTTTTAGAACTAGGTAGTCTTATTTTTGCTCAACTTTCCTTAAAATAAAATAAAAATAAAATTTAGGAAAATATGGCATGATCTAGGAGTGGTAAGAAATATCTGATAACCCCTTATGATTTGATTTGATTTGATTTGTTGTTTGAAGTCCACTTTATGCACAGTAAGGCTAATCGGGACTGGACCTACAGTTTAAAGTGGAATCCGAACCACATGTGCTTGCACCGGGATTCGAACCCGGGACTCCTTTATAACCACCTTATGTTCACATCCCTTTACTGCATTTGTGAGTACGTCACTGAAAGCGTGGGGAATACTGCCCGCAAATAAAATGGAGAGGGTTCCTTAAATAACGATAACAGAAGCGGGGTGTAATGCATGGCTTTCCTGCAAGAGCCTAAATGTCAACCTCTCTTCCACGTCCTGGACTCAGGGAGGAAGGGGGGTTGCCATTAGGCTATCCTAGGCTATAACCTAGGGCCAGACAAAAATGAGATGCTGAAGGGGCAGAAGTGAAAACCATGGCAAATTGAAACATGCCAAATCCTTTTACTTGCTTATTTCGTTAACGAAGGACTATCTAGCAATTAAATAAGTTCTTTCACCATGGCCTATTTTCAAACGTCACCTAGATCATACAAAGAGTATGTACAACTCTATTGTTCGAATATAAGTAATTGTTCCTCGAAAAAAACTAATGTAAACATTTTGAATGCCAACAAATGAAAGTCAATTGGGGGGATATTGGCGACCAAAATCAACATCATTGTTTGCCGATTTACCGGTTCGCGCGCAGTGTGGCTACCATAAGGTAGTGTTGATTCGTTTTCCTTTAGTGCGTGTGCGGTATTAGTGTTGTCTGGCGAAATATATATTGAAAGTGGCTGTTTCAAAGGAAAACGAAGTTTAATGAGTAATTTTTAATCAGATGTATCAATGTTTTGAACTTTACAAGTGTTATTAGTACAGAGCATGATGCAGTTAGTGAAAATTAAGTACCATGAGAACAAATTATTAATAAAAGTGTCTACAGTGCCCAAAATAAAGGATAGTCCAAATTCTATATATCCCGCTCTGGATGGGCTACATTTTGCAGACAATCGGTGCTTTCGCGTCTAGACTCAGATTCAGTCTGTTGCGTACTGCCCATACATTCTTGTTATTGCCCTCGCATCAATTCCATCCTAATCTTAGCGATTGACCAAAAGAGACAAAAGCGAGAAGTAATATTAGTCGAATTAATCTCTATATAACACCAGCAAATGGCTGTGTCTTCCTCAAATTGAGGATTCCTCTCGCAGATATCCCATATAACATGAAGGTTAGGATGAATGATGAAACAGATTGTTGGAACAAAAATAATTTCATGTCCAGGTTTTCCAGGATGCGAACCTAGGACACCGAGTTTTGTTGCACGCTACGCTAACCATTCAGCCACAGAGCCGACCTGAAATACTTTGTGCTTGCAGGAGTGATTCTCGAGACGCACACGATAAAAGTGGCAAGATGAATAAGACTTGCATTGGCGCCTTCAGGTCTCCGCCGAGCATTCAACCATATCGGTATCAATACCTCAACTTGATGTGGTTTCAAGGTGAATAGTATGTATGCCCCCATACTTCAAGTTGTTGTATTTCTGCCGTCCAACTTACAGATATGTATGTGTAACACAGTGTTAATGACCAGGGACATATGAAAAATGGGATAACCGTTAAAATAAACTAAAATTATAATTGCATGATTGTGGATTTAAGGTGTTGCTTTGTTAACTGACTTTCGCAGTTATAACTATCGAAAATTAAATATTTGTGGTTAAACTCGCCTAAAATCAATTGGTAAATTGTTTTACATTTTCACACAAATGTCATGTCAAGTTAATGTACTTGAAGCTAATATATATTTTAAGTTTGAGACATCACAGAGGGCGAAGGGGTGGTTGTTGAAAGACTGCTGAATTCGCCGCATTGTTGCTTCAAGGGAAGGGGGGGAAACTCGTTCAAAACGTAAATACTCTCATCTAAAACTAGAAATGCTAGTAGCAACAAAGAAAGAGGGAGAATTGTTTTCAGCACTCTGTCCTCAATATTTCGCATGCATGTACTATATGAGAAGCAGCAACTTGAACTTTAATAAAGGATAAATGAAAAATCTGCTGCTACCAGGGGCTCTAGTTTCTACACTAACTCCGTGCTATTAATTCGAGGAGACGGTTGTTTTCCCATATTGACTCACATGCTAGTCATTTATGAAAATCCGCGCTATTGGTAGATCATTCCCAATCAGTAACATGAATAGATATTGATACTTTTTAACATTAAAATTCAAGAATAATTTCCTCTTTTGTTGCAAATAATTGCAAAATTATCATCATTAATAAATAGGGAACGAATTATTTCACGAGTGTTACACACGTCATATTTTATCATTCTCTAAACCTCAAAATAATATGTTAATATTGAATCAATGCTTTTTCTTGTTCACATCACAGCACCTCCAAATTAGCCGCGATTGAGGAATGTGGGAGGCCCTACACATCGTTTTATCTAGTCTAATAGATAGTCTTGTCATTGTTGAGAGACTAAACAAAATGCAGGACTACATTCAGAATATAATCGTTATATTTGCACTTTCAATCACTGCCACAATCACTGAAGGTGCAATGCCTATAAAGTGTTTGCAACACGCTCCGAAACGTTTGCCGTAATCATTGCAATGGGTGTGATTTCGCGCAAACAATTTTCGGGGAAGTTGTTGGCTGAATATCATCCAATGGAAACAGCCGCTGAGGTTCTAATGGTGATCAAACGCCTAACCGCACCATTAAATGTGATACCGTTACCACTACGCCATTGGGGACAATTGCGATAGCAGAAAACATTCACACTTTTTCGCCATCTTTATTTGCAGTTGAAGTTAATAATACAGCGAACTTGAATCATATTGGGAGTACTGTATTCCCAACTAATTGCCCCCATGCACACGCCACTGTTGCTTGTGTATATAAGTGTTCACTCACTTACAAGCGAAACCGAAACTCGAGCTCTCAGCGAGACAACTCCAGGCGCCGTGAAACAGATAACGGTTAAGCCACTGACTTTCGTTGGAACATGCATTTCTACTGTCTTGGCCTTTGAGTCACTGCTTTGGTTGCGATGAAGTATTTTGGCAGGTGTCCTATTTCGCTGCAGGATACATGCAAGCCTTAACAGAATAATGTTAATGATATGCATATGATATAAAATGGTTACTATTATTCGGAAATTAATACATGATTTCTCTTCTGTAGAGTGTAAGAATTTTTTCTTCCGATAATGAAATAGTAAAAAAAATATTTAACCAGAAATCAACAAAGTGAATAACAACGTTTGCTTTATTTACCTTTTGATATATTATCAAAGCAATTACCGACCTTGTTTTTAATACTGCCGATGCTGTGCGTAAATGCAGTCAGTACCCCTCCCCCCAAAATGATATGTTTACTGTCTGTTTATATACGTATATCTCTGGTTCTAATTGATTATTTATTTGCCACATAGACAGATGAAACTGACATAGGAATTCGAACCCAGAATTTATTGTGCTAATATAATGAGTTGACGGACATTTAACAATCGTGGCGTCCTTTAACTTTTCCAGGCAGTCATAGCCGAGATATATAAAGCAACGTTTCGATTATAATTTTGTTGGTTAAAGTTGGATATTTTTTTTTTAAGTAACGAAAACGCTTTGCTCATTTCCGAATAGCACCTTTCAGTAAACAAATTGATAGATTGATCGAGTTCGTGTTTTAAGTCCATTTTACGTACAGTATGGTTAATCGGGACTAGACGTACAGTTTAAACTGGGATACGAACCATTTTATGTCTCAACTGGTTATCGAACACGGGACTCCTTGATTACAAGGCGACGATATTTACTACTACCCCAACAGGGAGTCCCAGTAACCAATATATATATATATATATATATATATATATATATATATATATATATATATATATATATATACTTTTTCGTCTATGAAACACCCGATATTAACACACTTTCAAACAACGTCTTGTACATATGAAGCAAATTAAAATTGATATGTGAGGGCATAGGAGTGCGCACGGTGGTTGCCAGTGGTGCATGAACACCTCAAAATGCTTCCTCAAAAAATTAAGAATGTAAAAAGTACCATTATAACAATGAAAATAATGTCTCCTCTGCTGTCTCGAGATTTGAATTTTAATGGTCGGATCTTTCTAAAGTTAAAGACAGAAGAGTGAAACGACTTGCAGCCAAAGCTGGAATCCGCCTAGAAAGATGACCGTTCGTTCGGGATTCACCAGTGATAAGAGGAAATCCTTGATTGCTTAACGAGTGTCAAGCAAACTATTTTGACAAAACAATAATAATACAATGCTAACAATACCCACAATAGTTTGCAAAATGATCTACGTAATCAGTGCGATGTTTGTAGTGGTGCAACAGTCTACGTTAGAGAAAACAGGGTTTGAAGTAGAGTCCGATTGATTTGATTTTTTTGACGTCGCATTTCTTCTACTTTTGGCTAATCACGAAGATGAAGGTGAATGATAATAGGATCGGATGGATGAAGCAGTATTCGAATGAAGGGGTGAACCGGGGAATTTCCCCCCTCTATTTTTCCCATGCCCTGCTCTACATTAATATTTTCATTCCCAACCATGGGAAGAAAATGTCCCCCTCTGAACGTGTACTTTGAATGGAATGACACTGTTTGAGTCATAATTTCGAGCTTGCTCTTCAAGATGTTTTTTAAGAAAGATAGTCATTGTACCCTAAATATTTTATGGATGCACTTTATTTTATTTTCAGAAAAAATAATAGGATCTGTTCTAGGAGTGGTCAAGCAGTAGAAACAACAATGATGGAAATTAGCGAAATGTTTGACATTTGTTGGGTGCCATCAAATCAATCTGTGTGGGTAATAATAAATAATTATCTGGTTCTTGTACATTTCTCTTCGAATAGTGAACTCAGTGCAGCTATCGGTTGGAAAGAAATAGAAAGTGCCAAGGAATGCTGAAGAAAGTACCAACTTAGTTATTTGTAGAATTTTGACTTTCCCCTGTTTTATTAGATTTCCTCAAACAGTTTCCATTGCCTCCACAGAGAAGAAGTGCGCGTCAGGAATTGGCTGTGGCAATAAAATCTCTAACGTCCCGTGTTTTAGCGAAGTACAAACTTTTCAACCTCACAACATTTATAGTATTCATCACAAAGTACGTAAAATAGATCAATATTCTCTTTATTATTATTCCATTTACTAGACATGGCATACAGTTTTTCTTGCATATCAGTTGCGTTACTGAATTCTAATTAGATTTATTTATGTGTAAATAACGTAAATATCTTCACAAAAATAAGAAAACGTGTGCTCATGTGAAAACGCATACTCATAAACCATAAGTTAAAATTTCATCTTCACACACCTTATGGTTTCTGTGAAAGGGGAAAATTAACTTGTGACAAATAGGCTAACATTGTCCAGATAGTCAACTGAAACACTCCTTTAGGCACTCCCATATGAATTAGTCTGCACGTGCGCATGTGTAGGGGAGGAGAGAGAAAGGAGAGCGTATATTTGAAAAATTCATTAACCAAATGTATAAGTGACATTTCCAGAAGCTGAATATGTATTCCCCGGCATCATGATGCATGAATGAGACTGCGTATCGTATCGTTATCTAAATAACGACGGAGAAAAGGATGCTCGACCGGTAATGACACACTACTAATTGATTAATTGATTTGATTTTACTTCACTTTTCTTCCACTTCTGGCAAATCGCGAAGATGAAGTTGAACTCTAGTTTTATCCCGATATTTTAGTCGAATTAGTCATCACGCACTGTTATTTAAAGGAAACCCTTCTTCCACAACTACATGAGTTTAAATAGAAAATAAAAGCGATAAGAAATGCAGATATCTGCTAGTAAAAGAGATCGATGTGTGCGCTTTAAAAATGTACGAGAAACTTTTTTTTCCTCCGTGATTAACACAACTCCCAACTTTTTAGTCGCTTTCCGCCATTAGGCTTAGCTTATAAAATGTCACAGCCTCAACTACAGTGATACCCATAAAAACATATGAAGATAAAATATATGGGTTTGAAAGATCGTTTATTGCTTTCAGTGAGGTGAGAGGTTGTATAGAACTTATCCCCTTTATGTTGCCGCCGAAGTACGCCGTGCAATTTTATATTCTGCCGTTGTCCTAGGTCTCCTTAGCGATTTTCTTTCAATCCTTAAATTTTGTATTGCACATGGCATAGTTATAAACATAGTGAAGGACAACTTGCCTGCAAACTTAAAATAAGAGAATGCAAATAAAAGTATGCTACTACAAGCAGTGGCGTGCCCAGGAGTTTACAAAATGAGGGGTTACGTATACTTTGTCTTGGCAGTCTGCCCTCATTTTGTCATATTTTCCTACCTTTGACATTTTTCTTTTAGGAATGCTGGGCCAAACGGGGGGTTATAACCGCCACTAATCCCCCACCCCCTTGGGCACGCCACTGACTGCAAGTTTAATTTGTGGAAGCAAACGTTATCTTTCTCCTTCCTTGATTACTACTCTTCGCCGATCCTTCTCCAGACTTCCAGGAGCCATCCACTGACACAGCTTGCAGAAGCATTCTTCCCAAACTTGTTTCTGTCCGACTCAAATGCTAAGGGGAATAAGGCATTGGATCGCATCGTTTCTCAACCTATGGGGCGCGACTCACAGCTGGGACCCGAGGGGGTGTTTGGTGGGTGGCGAAGTCGGACTTGAGAATTTATTTACTGTATTACAAAACTATCGTTTAAAATACTAATATATATTATTTCAATATTTTAACCCGTGTTGTACGTAGTGTAAGCTATACATTTCGGTTCATCGTAACCTAACCTCTGGAATTCAAGGCGCCTTGCTGTTGGACGCGCTCTTCTTTTCTCAGTTTATTGTTTCCTGCCCTTGCGCACAGTTTCATGATGGAAATGGACAATTCCGTCTTTCATACAATACTGCTAAAATACCTTTAACCCAAATAAAGCAGTTCAGGACACCACATTATTTGTTTATTTACCTAGTACCTACAGTACTGTGCGCCCATTTTACACCGATTACAAAAACGAAAACAAAGGAAGTTTGGCACAAAATATTTACACGTAGATTGTTATTTTACAAACACAGACGAAGCATAAGGTGAGGTCAGGGCTCGAAATGGACCGTAGCCGACCGGAACGGCTTCCGGTTTGTGATTATCTGGAAGCGTTCAGTTCCGTCTCGTCAGTTCAGTTTCTTAGATATTTAGACATGGCTACACTTTAAGCATCGAAAACAATTGATTCACCTTGAAGGACGATAGTTTTGGAGTTAAGGATAACCATGTTCCAAAGCATTTTCTTCTTTGGTGAATAATATGAATAGCCGGTTTGAAGACTCAGGTATATTTTCGCATACAGTCCCATAAAATGCACATACATGGTATTTAGATAATTGTGAAGGTGTGTGAGATGTCAGGCAAACTTTGTAAGCGAAAGGATGTGTGCGTCAATAGTTAAAAATCTTCGCACCTACAAAGAAACTCCACAACACATTGCCACGTCACTCAAAGTTTATGTGAATTATATCAAAATTGTTCCAATATCTACAGCTGAATGTGAACGCTGGTTCAGAGATTATATCTTTCTTGGATCATAGAATAAGCTACATCGCTGTAAGTCAATTTCTATAATGTCCCTTTTTTTTATCAGATATGAGCTCCAAATACGATTTTAAACCTTCGTTTTAAAAGTTATTGAAAGACAACAATGGTTATCGGGGATTACTTTAATGGGGGGTTCCCGACTTTTCTGCTTTCATTTGTTTATTTTATAAAAATATAGGGGGCTGTAGCCCATTTAGCCCCCCCCCTTGTGCGTACGCCAGTGGCCTGAAGTGACTACACCAAACAACAGAAAAGCTTAGTCAGACTGCAGCAGATGTTACCTTATCAAACCATCTCTCAAATCGTTAAGCCTCTTGCAACTGTTATTCGATTCGGACAAGACGGCGCCACGGAATCACGATGCGTAGCTTCCAGTGTTCTCTGCTCCACCCTTCTTTCTCCCTATTCTATCTGTCCTTATATTTTTCCCCCATGTGTTATATTATAGAATTAATAAATAGATTTGTAATTCCCATACATTTACAGCGTAATTGCCCTTACAATTTTGAGAAATCTTTACGTGATTCTGGGATTAGTCTTTCTGATTAGCCAAATTGGTTTCAAATTCACTTTATTCTCAAATGTCGGATTCAAATCACGGTTCAATGTGTCTCGCCATTTTTTACAAGGCGTCCGCGTCCTTCCCGACTGGAATTAAGTTATATTGTAATAATACATAACAACCTTTTTAACAGACCCTCTGTTCGTATCTCTGTCTAGTTGAAAGGATTTGGTAACGTAAAGGTAACTTCCCCGTGCATACTGCACCGTGCCACATTCAGGGGAACTAGGTTAGGGTTCCACACATTCTCGATCTCGGCCATTTTGGAGGTGTTGTGATCAGCACCAGCGCTGCCTTTAACCTGTAGGTTTGCCTCCAGGTACACACTGATTTGAAGCTGGATAGCCCCCAGAGCAGCTTAATTCGGTGACAAGGCCGGAAAAAATCCTAATTTAGATCACCCACACCGGGAATAGAACTCTTGTATCCCGTGTGGCAGTCAGACGCCAAACCGATTAGAGCCACTAATCGGGGTTAATTGGGACTGGATATAGAGTTGAAAATGGGGTCCGAATCACTGTACCATAGACATTCAGGGCTCAGCATAAATCGTTTAACTTGGATACGATTTCAGATATCATGGACGGAATCATTAGTGACTGGGATGGATGTCACTTCAGTTTACCTTTCTACGTATTCCTTTAGGCCATGTTTGAGGCAACAGCCGACTGGTTCCATCAGCGCTATGAGGTAGAGGTAAGGGACTCGAAAAAGCCTCTGACCAGTGGCATCGATTAGGGGGTCGAGGGGTGTAGTTGCCCCCACGTACTTTTTCCAACTTTTGTCCCCGCACTATGCTAAATCTTATGTACCAAGGGAAAGTAAATTGTCCTTGCCCCCACCCCCACTTTTTACACCTTGTCCCCAAACTTTGGAACCCAATTGCCGCCACTGCCTCTGGCAGTCGATTCGGTTGGTTGAGTGGTCGACTCGCGATTTCGAAATTGTAATTTAAATTGATTGATTGATTTAGTTTATTTTACTTCGCGTTTTGTGCCTCTTGGCTAATTTGCGAAGATGGGGATGAGTGATGAAATGATGAAATTGATGATGGACATTCACAAACAACCAAGCCCGACCGGGATTCGAACCCGGGACCCTTGGCGTCGCAGCGCGATGTGCTAACCACTCGGCCACAGGGTCCGGCAAAATTGTAGTTTAAAGGTTCGAGTCTTGATCAGGACATGTTGGTTCATTGTGAGTGAACTTCATATAAAAATCATGCATCATTATCGATACAATTTCTTTTTAATAGGTAGAAAATAAAAAAAATTAATTAGAAAATAATATTAAATACAGGGTGTTTCTAAAGGTCGTTTACAACGCTTGGGAGGTGATTCCTCACACGATAACAAGCAAAAAGTGTGAGTTCCATTTTTACGACTGAGGCTTCGTTTCCGAGATAGGAGCCTCGCAAAAGGTGACAAAGTGAACGTCACACCTAACTGGGACGAATACTATCACAGATAGAGAGGCGGTTCCAAGGGAATCATAAAGGAATCGTATGTGCTCGGTCCGGAAGTCACTATGAAAAGTTCACTGCACGCATGCGCAATGGAGTCCTCAAAGGAATTGGGGATTTTCAGCAAGAACAATGCATGGAAAGGGTATGTAACACAGCAAGAAGGACCGTGACAATGAGAAATGCGTTAAAGACAACACATCCAGACCTCAAACATCAAAACATGAGCACGGAACACAAAATCCGAAAAGTTGAGCACGGTTGCATACCCCAGTTACACGCGAGGAATGAACGAATCATGTCATGTGGCATACGAGAGACACATTACTCCACCAGGAGGAGGGAAAGAAAAACACAATATCAGATGATTGCGACAACGTGTATTTTTACACGCGACAACTACGTAATACCCTCTCCACACACACACACAACAAACAACAAATGCTACAATGTCTTACGCACAGACAGTGCGTGTCACTGTACACCAACTGAAGATGTCACTTTCACCACACAAAGGGTGTGGGGAGCAATACCAAGAGTGTTCTCACTGGGATTTGCCGAGGGCGATAATCACAGCCGGTTTTCAAAATGTCTGCCGTTCACTTCTACGCAGAGGCGACAGCGACGAATCAAGGATTGTCGAGTACGAGCAAACAAGCCAGGTGTATCTGCTACCGTCGCGGCGGCGACGTTGATGAGAGCAACGAGGTCCTCAGCTGATGTGACAAGTGTGTCGTATACGAGTGTTTTCATTTCTCCCCAAAAGAAAAAAATCGAGAGGGTTGAGATCTGGCGACCTCGGTGGCCAAGGCACAGGCTCATTCCTACCAATGAACCTATTGCGAAGCACATCATGCAGGAAATGTACTACATTACGATCGAAATGAGCTGGTGTTGGTACCACATTTCTTGCTGCAGTGCCAAAGGCACGGTCTCCAACAGTTCCGGCAGAACGTCACAAAGAAATGCATGAAACGTGCGACCATTCAGGCGAACACGGAGAATGTATGGTCCAATTAAATGATCATGTACTATCCCACATCACACATTCACTGAAAACCTGTGCTGGTGATTAGCCACAAAAAGTGCATGTCGGTTGTCAAAGTCCCAGACATGACTGTTTCTACTAATGAAGACATCCATCCTGGTGCAAATGGCTTCATCTGTCCACAATACGTTTGCCCCGAAGTGAGGGTTTGTGTCCAGCTGATGCAACAACCATTGGCGAAACTCCATACGAGGGCGAAAGTCACGAGGTAACAGTTCTTGTACTTTCTGCAGTTTAAAAGGGTGCATTCCTTCCTCTGACAACACTAGCCAAACATTCACATGAGACGTGTTTCGTGCCCGAGCGAGTGCCAGGATGTTCTGCGACCGCAGTTAACACATCTTCTGCAAACTGATGTGTGCGTACACTTCGGGGTCTTCCAACTTCTTGCCGCGGTGGTAACCCTGACCCTGTTTCACGCAGTCGACTGCCCACTACCTGAAAGAAGTCGTGAGACTGTAAACGTCTATGTGGAAAGCGTTCTCCATAAAGACGCTTTGCCTCACGGCTCTTACCACGTGCCTCCCCATACATGAGATGCATGTCTGCTAGCTGCTGGGTCGTATACGCAGCCATGTGTGTAATATGGAGCCGGAACTGCAAAGTATCGTTTTTGTTTAACACTGGCACACTGCACAAATTGGCCATATCACTGTACGAACACCACAGACCAAATGTTGCGATACTTGACTTGCCCACTCCACCACGTCAACTTCTTTCAATACAACATACTAGCACTCTACAATGCGTATGACAACCTAGAGCGAACTGCTGATCATATCAAAACACCTACAACACGTCTGGGACGACTGGAAGTGACATCCTCAGTTGGTGTACAGTGACACGCACTGTCTGTGCGTAAGACATTGTAGCATTTGTTGTTTGTTGTGTGTGTGTGGTGGGGAGGGGTATTACGTAGTTGTCGCGTGTAAAAATACACGTTGTCGCAATCATCTGATATTTTGTTTTCCTTTCCCTCCTCCTGGTGGAGTAATGTGTCTCTCGAATGGCACATGACAAGATTCGTTCATTCCACGCGTGTAACTGAGGTATACAACCGTGATCACCTTTTCGGATTTTGTGTTCCGTGCTCATGTCTTGATGTTTGAGGTCTGGATGTGTTGTCTTTAACGCATTTCTCATTGTCACGGTCCTTCCCATGCATTGTTCTTGCTGGAAATCCCCAATTCCTTTGAGGACTCCATTGCGCATGCGTGCAGTGAACTTTTCATAGTGACTTCCGGACTGAGCACATACGATTCCTTTATGATTCCCTTGGAACCGCCTCTCTATCTGTGATAGTATTCGTCCCAGTTAGGTGTGACGTTCACTTTGTCACCTTTTGCGAGGCTCCTATCTCGGAAACGAAGCCTCAGTCGTAAAAATGGAACTCACACTTTTTGCTTGTTATCGTGTGAGGAATCACCTCCCAAGCGTTGTAAACGACCTTTAGAAACACCCTGTATATAACACAACATTAATAAGGTGAAACCGTTAATTGAATTTGATATTCAAAAGTACGTAATAACCTACTCCTGCTGACGTCACACTTCAAATCGCCGAAACAAGTATAATGGACCCACCTGTATATTACTACCTAACGACGCGCTGGATTGAAAACAAAAGAACAGCGAGGGATCCACAAGAACACGGCAACCGAAAAGGGAGTCCAAGTATAGATTGTATTTGCGTTTTTCTATTTTGGCGACACGTGAAAGTACGGAGGATTGAACGGACATTCACAAATATCCATACCCAGGCCGGGATTCAAGCCCGGGTCCCCTGCCGTCGTAGCGCGATGTTCTAACCACTCCGCCACGGGGGAGGTGGGCTGCAACAAAATGAATATTACACGAAAGAAGTTCCAAATGTAAGTTGCAACAGCACATTAAAGAGGAAATATTTTGTAAAGTTTGAAAAATGTACAAAGTATGTTTCTAGTAAGCTAGGAAGAATAAAGGAATATGTGATATATTTTACTGTACACGAGTAACAACTGTCTGTCAGAACAAATACACTCGTATTTTACAATGAGATGCTGACGGGCAGAGATTCCAAAGAAAAATGTCACTGAATCAACACAGAGACGCAGAGGACACAGAAACAACATTGGTGCAATGTCACTACCTCATAACGTCACTCGAAGTATATTTCTGCAGTTTTCCCATAGTTTGTGGACAGTGAATTACGTGGGAAATGTTGATTTGAACAGAGTGTCCACACTCATCTTGCCTACGGTCTCATCAAATTTATCATTTCATCATTCATTTTTAATGTTGCGGTTACCATAAAGACGTAGAAAGCGACGTCAAATATCAACAGCTGCATCCTACATATACTAGACATATATAAATTATTATGAACACGCCATTATAAATAACGAACATCTGTGGAAATTTGAAGGTATGAAGGATAATAAGTGTTGGTGGCGTAGCGAAATATTTCATACGTAAAATTGCATTTATTTTCCCACAAGCAACTTTAGATTTCAATGTAGCGTGATTACTTTTTGATATTTGATACTTGATGATAGTCATTTTTGCTTGATTTGTATAACGCAATTTATTGTTATTACGTGCCGTAAACTTCTTCATATTATTGCCTAGGTCTTATTCCTTGCTTTTTGCTTAATACCCTACTGTAAATGGTTGATAGAACCAAGATATGTACGATTAAGACTCGCATGCCTTTTTCACGTCAGAGCTTGTAGCTGCTCCTGGCCAATGAGAGACCGCTGTGTATCGGAATGCTCTTTCTATAATACTCTATAATCCTTGGTCACAGTATTCCAGCTCCATCTGGCAAGGCCGCGCCCAAAACTCGTTGTCTTTTGCCGAAATTTCTGTTTAAATGTGTGCATTCAAAGTAAAAATATAAAGAAACAACATACAAATATTTACGCAGGGATATTAGCATTGATACTCGTCTATGCGTATAATACATTTTCCTATATACAAGACAACAGAGAGAACAATGAATGTACCTTTGGTAATGGTCCCCACCAGGAAACTTTGGGGAAGGAAAAAACCTTGAGTTGAAGATAGCGATTTCTTTCCTTTATGACAGTGGCATAGCAGCCGCCCCCGCGATGGTGGTCTCTAAGCCCCTGAGATTTAATACAGTGTCGGTTTTTTTTTAAAAAAAAATACGAAATAGACAAAATGCACGTCAACAATGACAAAATTTGAACTCGAAATTCACTGATGTGGGCACTAAATAGAGCCGGTCTATGTTTTCTTGTCGGTGAACGCCGCTCGGGATCAAGTGATGATAAAATTTGCTTACTGCATCAAACTTAACACTCCTAAGTAACTAGCTGGTATATATTTTTTACAATTATAATTCTAATACTGCCTACGTTGTTAGGTTAGGAGGGCAAGTTTAAGGCTCTTAGGCCTTAGCAGCCAATTTTCGCGACGTGTGCACGTTGCGTTACATTATCTTCTCCCATCTCTCTTATCACTACTGTGTGCCTGTTATTTGACATTCTGATATTGTGTTCGGTTTTCTTAGAGCTTTTCTTTCAATCCTCGTTTTTTGTTGCATACAACAATGTGCATAATATTCACAATGATGGACAACTTGCCTACTGCTGCATTTGGAAACTGGAAGTAACAAAATTAAAGTAATTGAATAAATCTAATTTTGTGTTGGTATAATTGTTAGTTATTTTCGCTTGTTCATCCCTAATCTTCGGGGAGTCTTGTCCAGACTTCGAGGTGCCAAGCGTTCTTCTCACGCCTGCTTCCCTCTGAAGCTCAAATGCTATGGAAGAATAAAGCTTTGAATTCAAAGCATTTAGAAGGAAAACTTTTAATGTTAATTTTGCATTTAATTCTAATGATGTTAATACAAATAAATAAATTACATAAACGTGTGTAGAATTATTTCAGATCAACAACTTACTGCTCAGGTAAAGAGCTAAAGATTTGTTGCAAGTCCGCTTTTTAAACAGATAAACTAATCGGGACTGGATGGGATCCGGACTATGTGCCTCCACCTGACATCCAATCTGAGACCACTAGCTTACAAAGCTTGATTATATAGTGGCAGCGTTCTTAGTCCACTATTAATATATGTACAGAAAAATGTCAGCACTGGGAAAAATACTATATTACTGGATTGTAAGAAGAAGTGTAAAATAATTGTAAAATTTAAGAGAAAAATAAGTTACGAGGATTTACGAATAATACAGCTGTCCTAAATGTTGTTAATGTTTTGTGCTTAATAGGTTAGATGAATCAGGTGAGTTAAATTGACTTGAGCTTTATTTCAAACCCACTTTATATATAAATAGGCTAGTCATTGTGGACCTACAATTTAAAGTTAAATCATAACACAATGTGTCTCCATCGAACACAGGACCCTTGATTACAAGGCAAGGACGTTCCTCCTACACCATCGGGGAGGCCCTACAGATATAACAGCCAAATTATAATTCATAACTCCAAGTTACTTAGGGACAAAAAAAATACTACTAACACGAAAAAAATACCTAACTTCACAGAATTTAATACTAGCATGTTCCTTTCTTTAACACGGAATTAGCATTAGTCGCAGCCAAAGATCTGCTGCTTATACGCTCTCCTCATAACAAACTTCAATAAAAAATTAAAACAGGAATGTTTCTCTTCGTCAAATACTGGACAGTCTGAAAAACAAAAATGCTAGATCTAGATTTTACTTCTAGTCCGTCTTTGTTTACGTGTAGAACGCAAGAGTAACGTTTCAGGGTTCGAATCCTAGAAAAGCATGCCTTTGTACTTGTCTTTTGTTGCATCATGACAAGTCACTAACAGTTCTGGGTTGTAACGATTTCATTGACTTTCAGTTGGATAATTACAACCCAGAAGAGCCAGTGACTGTACAAATGGTTTCAACGGCAGAGTTCTTCTACTGCTTGCACAAGTGAGTGTTATCTGCTGCAGTAATCGTCAAGTCGTTCCCCTTCTTCCACTCATCGGGCTGCCAGAGTAGTGCGTAAGAATTATTTTGACCGGTATCTAATTTTCGCTCCAGGCTACAAGCAAGGTCTAACAAAATAATTAGTCATGCGATATAACATGACGATTATTATTAGAGATTATTTATGAATTGATCTTTTGCAAAGTGAAATAGTTTTCCCTTTCGCTAAAGTTAACAACAATGAGATAGCAAAGTAAAGAACTATGAATCAAAACAAAGACAATAGCTACCAGACAGCGTTTGCCTTTCTTTGACGCTTTACTTATGAAACTGGCCTGTGATCGAACATTTCGTTCCCAGTTTTTTTTAAATTTATTATTATTTTACAAATATTTTTTTAAATCTTGTATTTACAAGGACAAGCAAACAAACAAAAGTAAGAATGTCTTATTTCAAATTGTTAACCGCCCTGAGCCAAAGGTTGAGGGGGTTTGAAATGCAAAAGTTAACTTTCGTACTTGGTTATTGGAGAGAACGTGCATAGTATTAATATAACGAATGGTTTGTCCAATGAATGTATAATACTTGTAATTGTGACAGACAGGCGGAGCAAAGGACGAAAATCCCGTGGCTACAACAAAACCAGAACTGCATACCCAGCCCAAAACTTGACAAATTGAAATTAAAAGTGCGCAAATGTAGAAATATTATGAACCAGTTATTGGTCCACCATTTCCAGCTGAATTGTATATTTAAACATCTGTCGTAAGTGACTTATGGAAAGTTTCATCTGCACATTATTTTGCAAAACTCTACCTTTACAATTCTACTTTCCTCTCTATAGGTATATACATACCATGTTCGATATCCGGTAAAGGGACATAGTGGTTCGGATTTTATTTTAAAATTGTAGGTCCAGTCCCGTTTAACCTATCTGTGCATAAAAGTGGACTTAAAAACTTACGTAAAAAAGATCCACAGATATGCCGACCTCCGTACGGAGTGGTTAGGAGAGTTTACGACGCCAATGGTAACGACATATGTTTTCTTTGTGAGTGTTCCTGCATCAATTTCGTAATTTCATCGTATCATCACTCATCTTCATCGTTGCGATTAGCCAAAAGTGATAGCAAAGCGATGCAAAATAACAAAATCAAATCACACACAAACAACATACATACAGTGAAGAAACTTAGTAGCAGTAAAAGTTTTGCATTTCAGTTCACAATTACGTGTGTTTTACATTGAAGGCACATTAAGTAATGTTTTGCGATGGATCCAAAATATGTCTGTTACTGACAGTCAATTGTTTTTTTCCTCCCTTCCGTACAGCCTTCACCCGAGTATCGAGACGTCGCCAGTTTCCATCAATGTTTCGTCGACAAAGGCTTCAACAACGATATCACATCTCTACTTTCGATGCGTAAGCTTCATGATTATACTGTTTAGTACTGAATAAAGGTGACGACCATCCGTTGAAAAATGCTGAACATTTTGGCAACGCAGAGGCAGGATTACATGGTAAAGAGCTCATTGCGTCAAGCAGGCTCTGGCAACTCCCTTACAGTTGACAATTTTGCAACAGCGCAAGTGAATTTCTCATCTTGCTCAAGCTCTAACATCAAAATCAAAATCATTATATCTACTTCTTTTAGGTGGAGTTCGACGTCTAATCATACATCGGATAATTCACTTCCTTTGCTGCTGATACGTTTTTGCCTTTCAAGTAAATGCAGGATTGATTGATTTGGTGTTTTAAGTCCACTTTATGCACAGTAAAGCAAATCGGGACTGGACCTAAAGTTTAAACCCGAAATACTGTGTGTCTCCATCCGGTATCGAACTCGGGGCCCCTTGATTACAAGGCGACCACGCTACCACTGCGCCATCGAAGAGGCCCAAGTAAATGCAGGAAAATCAGGCCTTCTGTAAGAAGCTAAGAGGATTAAAAACGTTTCTGCTCTGTCCCTCGCCCTCCTGCAAGATAGCGATAAGAAGTGCTTGCTTCTTTTTTTCTTTTCGCCGAACTACATTGAGTTAAACATGTCAAATGCAGTACAAGAAGACCTGTGACCGGTGGTTGACTGCGGACGGAGTAGATAGTCAAAATGTTACAAATGGAACATTGGACCTATCTTTCTACATTAAACTACATTACTCTTTCAATTAATATACTTTAATTTCTAACTTATCCAATTTATCTTCCAGCCGGACGCTCATTTCTTTCATGGTTCGTTTACTTTCCTCCACATTATGATACAACATGTCAAATTTTTTATTCTAATTTTGCCTATATGGTACCACATAAAAAAAACAACTACATTCTATTGCTCCCTCATAAGAAAGTTCATTGCCGCATCACTCAAGTATTTTATTCCAGCCTATTTCAGCTGCTTCGCCCTGAGAAGGAGAGATCGACGTTCGAACAATGTTTGTACCACTGACCTACTTATCGGTTGCTCGCTAATCCCTTAATCCCTTACAGCTGCAACGAAAGAGCCTGTTCACCCGATCAAACTATACAGCTTTTTCTCTTCACTTTCTTACGTCAACACAAATATTTTACACACAAATAATCCTATCTCAACTTATTATTAACATATATTCATATTTTCACTCACTGATTGACGCATAGTCGTAACGTAATTTCCTGAGAAATATGGTGCGAAAAGATGAATTCCCCCATTTATAAAAGTTCGACTCTGTTGTTGAGTGCGTTGGGTGATCGTACACTCCGGGTTCGAGTCCCGTCAGCCTGGACGAGGCTGTTTTGCGAGTCTCTCTTCATCCATTTAACATAATCAAGATTCATCGTCGTGAATTGCCAAAAATGGAAGAAAAGAGACGTAAAATAAATAATAAATATCAAATACAAATTACTTCTAAAAAACAGTGGCCTGGCCAACGACAAAGCTTCGTACTGTCCATAACTGCACAAATTAACCTAACAGTCCATAACTCCCCCCCCCCCACGTCCCTTTTGAACAGGGAATCATTTCGTGGGCTTATAACTGAACAAAATATAAGACATAAAAAAGAACAAAGTAGGTTTCAGAGGTGACCAGTGGCATAGCAGCAGCTCCCTCAATGCAGGGAAGGGGGAAGCTAGGGACCTGTCTATGCAGTAAAGTACAGCTGTTCCCTGTGCATTGCGCCATGACTGAATATCACGGGAGTGTGGACTGTGGAGTTATAGGGCATAATATGATAAGATGACCTGATTACTGCAACAATTCTATGCTGTCTCTCTTCGCCCGAAAAATATACGCAGTGTTAGTGGTATACGTGACTTCGCACACACCGCACTGCGAAAGAAGGGGGCCCAAGCCTCAAGACTACATTCCGAGATCGGAAAGTGAAAGAAAGAAAATAATTATGATGATAAATTGAATTCAAGTTTCTCCGATTTGAAACACAATTTATTAAATACTTTTTAATTTTGCGTACGTGTTATGTGTACCCATATTTCTATTATTCATTTAAATTATTAAACTAATTAGTATGTTAATATCTGCTATTTATATATCAAGTTAAAACATCATGACACTTTGCTGAATGAGTTGAAAGGCGCTAAGACTTAAAATGTGCTAAGGGAACAGAGAACAGGCGATTGCTTTACAAGCCGTTAACATGTGCTGTTCCCGAACAGCGATATCTCATTATATCTAATCATCACGATCTCTTGCACAAACACTGCGTCATAAATGAAACAATAAAGAAAGATTCCGCCGAACTACCGTCCAATTCAAAATTATGGCTACTCGAGTTTGCTCTCGAATTAAAAATTAGCCAGTTAAGTTATTGAATTGTGAATTAAGCTATAATAACTATTTTTTTCAATTATGCCTTCAATTTCTTATCCTCATGAGAACCAAATAAAATGCCGCTTTTTTGGTGTTTTCCAAACTACACTCTCTTTGAGATTCTGTAATTAAAAAAACTTGTGGTCCAATCGTGACGAAATTTAAATACGTAGCTCTACTGGTTAATGTTTTGATTGGAGCTCAAACTCGAGTTTCCATAATGTTTAATCCGACTGTAGACAATCATTCCCTTTCAGGTCAATTGCCCTCAAATAGTACCAACACAGAGAAAACAGGAATGGCATAGTCTCCCCCCTTTCCGTACTTTCAAGCGACAACCCTGGAATCAGCCAAAAACGGCGTCACCCACTCCCTCCCCTTCCTTGACGTCCCCTAGCCCACAAGCAAGAAAAAACAGCGTCGGAGATCCAATTGCGTACATGGGTTGCGTTGAGGGTCTCAAACTATTACCAAAATTCTGGTTTGAAAGATTGCATTAATACTTGTTATACAAAGTATAGCTAAATCTAAAGAATAGACTCGATAATATGGTGTCATGGACATCGTAATTCTACCTTCAACATTTTATCATTCCACATCATTGTCTGGATTCATCCACGAAATAGATCGGTGACGTAAAATAACCAAAATAGAAATAGCTATATAGGAAACATTTTAATTGAATAGGTCGCAAATTCTTTCAAAATGTGACGTGTAGAAATGTTTATATTACAATCGAAGCAAGCAAGAAATATTTTTTGCAAAATTGAGGGTAAAACAGGCAATTTTGACCAAATATTTAGTCTAAAATTGCATACTACAGTAAAATGTTGTTAACCGTAAGAGGCTGCTGGTAGATCAGAATGTAATCTTGATTTATTGGGGGGAGGCAAATGGTATATCGCCAAATGTCGTGACGATATATCGCTGACACGATATATGTTCTAAAATATCGTGACTATATATTGCCCAACACTAGTAAGAACTAATAACCTGGAAGTAAAATTGAAAGTTTAATTCAAATATAAACGAAAGAAGGCAAGGAGAGGAGATTTAAAATTGTAAACAGATTTAATAAAGGATTCAAAGGTTCCTAGGTAAGCGAAGATATGTGGCCCCCGAGAAAAGTAAGTTTACACTGGATATAAAGCTTACACTGGATATAAAGCAAAGCAAACAGCCCGACTATTTATTAAAGTTCTTGAAAGAAATGGGCCAGAGGAAAAAGGCCATCCCTTTGGCTGGTCGCAAATCCGAGTTAACCAATTTTCAGGACCAAACTTGAAACCAAAGCTGAAGAAATGAAAACAGACAGTTTCTGGATCAGCGCTTCTTTCAAATATTCATTGCCGATAATTGCGAAGATGAGGGTGAATGGTAATACGATCAGATTGATGAAGTGACAATCACAAACCTATATGGACGACACAACCCAGGCACCAGACACTCGTTAGTCTGATAAATACAGTTCAGGGTCAGACTCCAAGACACACATTTTGGCGAAGTACAAGATAATTTCGACTGTATATTCTTCTTATTCAATTTATTCGACATAGCATGCAGCTTTTCTTGCATAACAATTGTGTTACTGAATTCTAATTAGATTTCTTTATGTGTAAATATTTAGCGTACTACAAACTGCACGAGAAATTACGCTACTGGTTTTATATATAGCCTCATTAATGAGTTCCTCAGCGAGGGGGGGTGGTGGGGGGTTGCAAAACTGATATAGCAGTCACCGTAATCAAGATGTCTCGGACTCGATTTTCAGTGGCGGCACATATAAATAGTATAAATACCGTCACAATAATAGCAATAATAACCTGTGCTAAGGTGATTATGCATACCCATAAACCACAAGGTAAAATGGTTTCTGTGAAAGGGGGAAATGAACGCATGACAATTAAGGTAACATTGTCCAGATAGGCTACTGAAACACTCCTTAACACACCCAAATAAATTAGTCTGCGCTTGCATATGTGTGTGAGGGGAAGGGATAGGGGAGCGTATAGTTTTGAATTCTATCACCCACGTGTTTAAGTGACATTTCAGAAGCTGAATATCTTTTCCCCGGCATCATGAAACATGACCTTGAGACTGCGTATCGTATCGTTAACTAAATAACGAAGAAAAGGATGGTAATTGGACATTATTGATTGTTTTGGTGTAGTTCACTTTTCTTTTCTGTCACTTTTGACTAATCGCGAATATGAGGATGAGCTCTGCATTTCTCCCTATATTTAAGTCGCAATTAGTCATCATGCACAGTTTTTTGCTCCACAACTACGTAAGTTTGAATAGAAAAGAATAGTTACAAGGAACACAGACATTTTCTAGTAAAAAAGCATGATCTCGGCGCTTTACAAAAGTAGGAAAAACATTTTTTCTTTGTAATTAACAAATCACCCAACTTTTTAACCGCTACGGTCACTAGGCCTAACCATAACAAAGCGTATCAGGTTCAACTACAGTTTCTGCCTCGATCAATACTCTCATCACGGGAATTTTAACGTCCTTTCTACAACAATTATTTTCTCAAAAACCACGATAGTGCAGTTATGCAACGTGCGTGTATAAATTTTAGCCACAGAAGATCCTGCATGCGTAGGGGTTCGAGGAATAAAGAGTGCCTGACACATGGCAACCGTTACGGAGAAAGGGGGACGGGATGGATAAAGCCGCGTTTACACCGAATGTTCCCTGCAAACGTTATGAACTCTTTGTTACCAACACGGTTAACAACAGATGTTGTCAAAATGTTGGTAGCCATAACACTACTTTCACTTTACTTTTGTTAATAACTTTTGTTAACATTTTGGCTGCAAGATGCCGACCGTGGAGGACGTTGTACTCTCTGTGGCAGCATGTGTCATTTTGTCGAAACAGATAAGACCGAAGATTCTGGGTGAGACCTTCATTGCGGACAGGAGCTAATTGTAGGGGAAGTGCCCTTTGATCTGTAGCGACTTCTAGTGGATAACAACATTTCTGTTTCCAACACGGGAAATCTGTTGAAAACATGAGATGTTGATAAGAAATTCACAAGCGTTCTTCGAAATATTAACGACATTTGCTGGTAACATGTGTGAGCAACCCCGGTGTAAACGCGGCTTAAGAGCATGGATAAATCCTGGAAAGTTTCGATACAAAGTTTGTTTTCCAACAGTTTTGTTATCCTGAATTGGTATTGAACTACAGCTAGGATCGTAGCAGTTAGTTAACACACTATTCTGTTCATCTTTTGAAACTTTTCAGGTACTACAAATCGACAATAACACTCGAAATAGACGATTACGTTACATTTACATGTAAATGTAATGTAATTGTTTGAGCAATGTTAATTTGTTCGAGCAATAAAATATAAATAAGAATTTAAGAACTAAGAATATGATTTACATTTATTGATTTTACAGTATATTGATTGATTTGGTGTTTTAAAGTCTGTTTTATGTACAGTTAAAGTTGGATACGAACCACTATGCGCCTCCACGGTGAAATCATATTTTAAATAAATCCACCTGGTATCGAACCCGTCGAACCTGGGACTCCTAATTTACAAGGCAACGACGCACAATATATTTCTTTCTGTACTGAAAACTTCCGTTTCACTTTACGGAAAGAATATATAAACTTAGGAAAATATACTGGCTCTAAATTAAGAATCATAACATTGTGTAAGATGACATGAACTTTCGCTTGCTATTCATAAGTAAATATTGAACAGTATTTATTGATTTCATTAAACAAGGGAACAAATGAAAAAGTGTGAGCAAAATAATTAGTTGCAAGTCTAGATTCAATGGTGACAGTTGTTGCTTGATATGTTGAAAATCTCGCCGTAACTGCCGACCTGAAGGCACCATGCAGTGCATATCAGCTCCCTCTCTCACTCTGTGTGGGAGTATGTAAATAGGAGTCCTAAACCAGCCTCAAATATGGTGTTAGAGATTTCAGAAACTGGAAAAATTCGATTGAAAATTTAAAGTTCATGGAAAACTTAAACTAATTTTACCTCGGAAAATAATAGTTGTCTCAATAATCAAATCGACTGAGGAGAAAGTATTTTAAACTTTTTGGATGTTATTGTTAGTTCACTCAAAATATCTTGCTCATGATAACCTGTACTCAGAAGAAAATTGCTACTACGAAAGAAAATTTCGTAGAACGTTTAAAAGACAGAAGGTAAAATTTTCCAAAATATTGAATTCAATAATTGTCTCTTCATTCCGTTTCCAGTCTCATAACTCTTATTTTGATCAAATATTGCTTATTTGATATATTAGAAATGTTTATGTGCAGATCTACCTGCTAATTTTATAAATCAGCGTTTAAAATGTTTTACATTATTAATGACTAGGCTATATATCTTGCAATTTCTTGCGCAACTCACACTGTTTCACATGCAAAATTATTTTTCACTTTCAACCCCTCTAGTGCATTCCAATTTAATAATTTGATTCCACCCCCCAAATAATTTGAAGCTACAGAAAGCAGTGATAATTCCTAATACTTTTGCCTTACGAATTTGAAAAAAGTGGTACAGCAGCATGCCTGTGGTTTCATTTGAGGTGGGGGGCTAAACCTAGAGCCTATTGAACGTAGAGGCAACTTTAGTAAATAAGGCACAAACGGGTTTTCCTCTCTCCTTATGTATATGTTTGTATGTGTTACCCCAGAAAACCAGAGAAGACGTAGAGTGAGGTACTAACAGATTTTTTCTTAGTGTTTAGAACTAAGTTACAATATTTAGAACTAAATTATAATATTTAGAACTAAATCAACCTTTTTATTTGCGTATTTTATTCATTATTCATAAATTAATATTCATATATTTATAAGACACAAATTATTCATAAACCAAAAGAGTTGATATAGTTTCAAATATTACAAATTAGTTCTAAATATTATAATTTAGTTCTGAATTTTGTAACTTTCTTCTAAACACTAAAAATGAAACTGCCGGTATTTCATTCTCATTCTACCTCTACTAACCAGGTAGTACATAACAGCGGTGTTGAGAAGCACTGGCCTGGAGAAAAAGATTAAAAAAATGCTTCAATGTAAGAGAGGTGGTCAGAATTGCAACAGCGTGTTTGTGTTTACATTCTTTAATTTACATATGTTTTCAGCCACTATTGGCGACGACAAAGATGAATTATGAGTTACAGTTACAAAGGTACATTCATACCCAGGCCAGAACTTGAACATACTTGATTGATTTATTTAAATTATGGACACGTCAGCACATTGGCCATTGCATTTAGCACTTACTTGGGTTTCCAACCGAGTTCTCACTGCTTTATTTGAAAATGTTGATTTTTCTCAAAATTTCGGAGTGGTTCTAGTCCCTTCAAGCCTCCCCCTCTTCTGCCTACGCCAGTGATTACAATCGAGACAAATACTAGAACTGCCGTGGTCCGCAGGGCAAACATGTCAACACAAAGCAAAGGATTATGCTGCCTGTGTGTCTGGGCTCCAGAGCCTCGTAATTCTGCAGAATGCGGCCCAGGCCTTTGGCACGTGGAATTTCTACCCTTCACGAAAGTCACACCTTACACCAGCCACAGGGAATCGAACCCGGATCCCTCGCTACGTAGGTTACCAGTATACCACTCAACACGCTCGACCACCGAGATATCTACCTGTACATATGACCCAATAAAAAGCACAGAAGAATGCTGCACGCTAGGTTGATGGAAATCAGCTAGCCTAATTATTAAAGAATACTTTTCACTGCAAGGTGGAAGTTTAACGACTAACTGATAGAAATCATACTATACAAAAAATATTTTAGTTTGTGTATTTTTTACTTCAGAAGATGTATACTTTCTTAAATATTCCCTCAAAATATTCTAAAGTTCATGAAATACTGTTGTTTTGTTAAACAAACTTTACTTCTTTCCCACCTGTGTATCTCAGATGACGTCATACGCCAGAAGGGCGAGTTTTCAGGACCGCGTTGCATTCACCTTGCGGTCTTTCCACAATGGGAGAGCGCCAGCTCTAACCCCTATACATTTGTTCGTTCGTGGATTTCCCCTATAACACGTGTCCCTTGCAATTGTTGATATTGCATGATGTACGAAACACTCCGTGGTGATGTGGTTAGCACAGCTCGCTACGGCGCCAGGTGTCTCGGGTTTAAATCCTGGTCTAGACATTGGTGTCATTTGTTATTTCATATCATCCTCATCTTCGCGATTAGCCAAAGGTGGCAGAAAAGGGAATTAAAATAAACCAAATCAATCAATCAATTATGGAGATATTTTAGAATGAGTAATCTTGAATTTCAGTCTGCCCATTATTTGTTTTGGTCAGTTTATAAATACTGTGAATCCTTCTTACAACATCGCAAGTATCATTAATGTTTTGGATTTTGCTCAAGCAAGACTCCCAAGTTGTTGTTTTTAAGTCGTCTCTCTTAACGAGGGCCCGACCCTGTAGCCGAGTGGTTAGCACATCGCGCTGCGATGCCAAGGGTCCCGGGTTCGAATCCCGGTCGGGCTTGGTTGTTTGTGAATGTCCATTCATCAAATTCATCATTTCATCACTCATCCCCATCTTCGCAAATTAGCCAAGAGGCACAAAACGCGAAGTAAAATAAACTAAATCAATCAATCAATCAATCTCTTAACGAGGAACGCTAGTGGCAACCCTGCCACGCCCCTGCTAGTTATGTCAGAGCAAGCGTTTGCTGTGTTGGGTTGCATACGTACAGGATAAGCGTTTTCGAGGTAAACTTTATAGGGAAAAGTTACTGTTTTAATGATATCTACCAGCTCCCAAGCATTGTTGAAAGAGTTTTGCGACACCCTGTATAGTAAACGTTCATGCAACTTCCCACTCTTTAAAATTATGCACTTTTTGCTGATGGCCCGCCATCATAAATTAGTAGGTAGGAAAAGAAACGGATGACACGCTCACTCAACAACAAGCCTTGCATCAGTGGTGCTTTCAAATCTGGGCCGATTAACAATTACAAAAGTCGGAACGAGTTTACGCCATAGATTGAGCTGATGCACTCGTATCCGGACTGAGATTTTCTGTCTTCTACAGATGACTGCAGGCATAGCAGCTTCGTCGACGGACAATATTTTCCAAATAACTGCCTTAAATCAAGAAATGTTCCAAAATAGTGGGACATTAAGTGAGATATAATATGTGGCTTCTTACAACTACATCCATGCAACGCTGTAATGCACTTTACTTTACCCTTGCATGTTTCACATTCATATTATTTATTAGTATTTTTTGTGTTAAGCACTCTACACCTTTCCAACGACATTGAAATCTAAAGTCTTAAAATACCACCATAAAATAGAGATTGTTCATTTTGTGATCGTAGGCTTATTGCACTTCGTCGCTGTGTATTAGTAGCGACATGTTTTGTGCTGCCATTGGTTGGAAATGTTCCGTGTATACGTCGAACCAAACTGTTTCTTTCAAGGTTAGTTGGTAAAACTACACACAATAATAAAACTAGACCGTATGATCGCAATAATCGAGACAGTTAGCTTCTTGTGCTTTTGTAGTCAGGTCAGTTCGTTCTGCCAAGACGACACCATCTACTTTTTATAAGTAGTGAATTGAAAACATTTCTTGTGACTAAGAAATGTCTCCCTCTGTTGCTAATATCGGACTCTTGAGATAACAGTGCAGAATAATGGTTTGTTCGCCTCCACCTCAGTTTGGTGAAGCCACTTGTTTTATTGCGACATGTTATGAGAGTTTCTTAGTCGACATACCAACAAAATGTGACGCAACATCAGTTTAGGGTTGTACAGTCACGGACACTTCTGGGTAGTAATGATTCCATTGAAAGTCAATAGTGTTGCTACAACACAGAAGTGTCCGTGACTACAATATGATTATTTACCATAATATACTTCTCCCAACTCGGCCTCGAGAACATTGGTTCATTTCTTTTTCTTAATCGTGTTTTTTTTTATCCTGCGTTTGAGACTGGGTAACGACATGAAGACATACGATATTTAAACTTCTTGACTGTATGCTTGCTTTTGATGCAAGTGGAACTAGTTTGTTTGAGTTGGTGCTTTAAGTCCGCTTTATTCACAGTAAGGATAATCGGGACTGGACCTACAGTTTAAAGTGGAATCCAAACAACGAAATTCCTCCACCGAGTATCGAACCCGGGACCCCCTGATTACAAGGCGACGAAGCAACCTTTACGTCATTTTTTAAGGAATACCCCTAACCAGAAGTATCCCCCGTTTTTCAGTATATTCTCAAGATTTTCATTTCTCGGTTATTCTCAATTTTAAGTTTTTCTCATTTGGACAAACACAAATACCCGTGCCTTACCCGGGACTCGAACCCGGAACCCCTGGCGTCGTAGCGCGCCGTGCTAACCAGTCCGCCACGGAGGTCGACATGGCCATCGGGGAGGCCTTAGGTGGAACTCGTACCCCTCCTACTTGACTGCGAGAAGAACTACCGAAGTAAGAAAGGACCGGGCGTCCGGTAAAAAAGGCGCGAAAACGAAATGCTTGTGCTAGGACGCAAAGATACACCAGCAAACTTCATGGGTGACGTGGAAGTAGAGGTCAGGTGATCAACAGTTACTGTGATTGGGTGGTTGCAAGGAATGAGATTTATAAAACGTTTTATTGTTCGCTCCATTCGCGAAACAAATATTTCTGTACGCTTCACATCAAGTTTATACGTCAATCATTCATTACGAGTATTACAATTATGCCCTATCTCAGGGGATCCCAAACTTTGTAATTTTAAAATTTTTCCGCGGCGCCCAAGTCAGAATGTAGGCATAGGCCTATCTAAAACTTGCAACGCTAAGTTACTGTTGTTAGGTTGCTTGCCTTAAGTTAAAAAATAAGCACATATTTCAAATTCAGAAACATTGTTTATGTAAAAAGGACCAAATAAGCAAATTTTTGAAACAATCATATCTAAAACCATCTGTAGACTAACAAGTAAGTGGCATTTCAGTGAAAATATCGCACCCCGGGGCACCGCGGAGCACACTTTGGGAACCACTGCCCTATTCAATTTTGAATCAGTTTGTGAAGAAAGGTTTAATTAAAATGTCGATTAAGACTCACACCATTATAAACTTGGATAGTTTTACTGTACTGGACTTCTGGTAAATTAACACTTAATTCATTTTACAAAGAAATGAAATAATGACTTTTCCCTTTGCTCGTTTTGTTCAAATGTACAGTCTACATGGAACAGCCATCTGAAGCACAACTCTTCTCCACAAACTTAATAACTCCAACAGAAGTAATTTTTTGTCGACTATAGTCTCCAAATTCTGTTCTCACGCAGAGAGACAAAATCGTAACAATTCTATTGCGAGTGACCCTTCACAACGATGAAGAAAGTGAGATCCTAGTTCCAGCAAATAAATTGTTAGGGCCACTTCGGTAGATTATAGTGCACGCTGAGTGTGCACAGAAAATAGAGTTTCAAATATAATGAGTGGCTTCGCAAATGATCTGCGGAGACTGTATTTGTATAAGCATTCTCTTCCTTCCCTGAGGAGAATCGAATAAAACAATGGCTTGGTGTAGCTTTCAGAGGCGAGAGGCACGTGACACGCTTAACTTGCAAACCAGCATTCAGAAAGCGACAGGACAAGTTGCATGTGTCACTCTGATTAGGCAATTTTCTCAATACCGTGCTCTTGTTAGCTCATGCGCGGTGAATGTTTGAATTTAAACTAACTGTGCTAGTATCGCTTGCCGCTTGTAGCTTCTGTGTGAATTCTCCGTGTCGCTTGTCGCCTGTCACTTGTCGTCTGTCGTTTGCAGCTTTTTGGCTTTGTAAGGGAGATTTCACACGAAAGCGACAACCAACACCTGTCCCTTGGAAGCGAACCAGCAGTAATGAATTGAACCTTTCGAACAGAAGCGACACGACAAGATGCAGGTGTCGCTTGTAGCTTGCGTGTCGCTCTGATTTGCAAGTTTTGTTAATACTGTGCATCATGTCGCTTCGTACTTTTGTTCTCGTATGCGCGGTGAATGTTTTGCCTTATATAGAATTTTCTAATCTTGCTTGTTGCTTTGGTATAAAATCTCCATGTCGCCAGTCTCCTGCCGTTTAAGCAGATTCCATACCGAAGCGTAACGCGACAAGCGACAAGCCTCGGTAATCAATGCTACGTTTCGAACTGATACAGCACGGTAAGCTGCAAATATTGCATGTCGCTTTTTTATCAATGTTGTGCATCGTGACGCCTCCACTTGTTGTCGTGCACGGGCGGTGAATGTTTTAGTCTACAAGCCAAAAGGGACCCGTGTCTCTTATCGATGTGGAAGCACACTGTCGCTTGTCGCCTCCGTCAGAATTCTTCCCCTGACCCCTTCAAGGAGACTTCAGATCGAAGCGACAAGTGGCAGGCGACAACCGACAGGCAACACTGGCATGGACGTCAGCAGGTTTTTTTTCCAGGGAGGGGCAAGGAAGGTGTTTTTCCAGGGGGGGCAAATAAGCCACATTTTCCCCAATGTTCCCTCAAAAAACATTGTTTCCATTTGAATTTATCATGTTCGTGCATTAAAAAACACTTATTATTGTGGCTGAAATGAAATTATATGTGTGAAATATATTATTTGTTTGACTTTTCCAGGGGGGGCACGGCCCCCCTTGCCCCCCTTCCGGACACCCACGAACACTGGCGACTTCAATCTAAAGCAAGAAATTCACCGCTCATGCTCGAAAAACCTAATGCATCGACCCGCAAGCGACATGTGCAGCTTGCCCTGTCGCATCAATGCGAAAGGTCGAATTGATTACTGAGGGTTCAATTCCAAGCGATACGTATCTCTTGTCGCTTGTTACATATTGCGTTTCGCTTGGTAGCGTTCCAATAAAGAGCTTCGTTTCACACAGTTGCCATGATAGGCCGCACAAGCCTGCTTTGATTTCTGAAATCTTCAAACAACACAAAAAAGTACGCAAAGTAAAAATTAGATTCAGCGATTAGGGTAAATGTAATTATTTTCTCAATTCCACAGTGGGGCAAAAACTCTTTAAGTACGCCACTGACTGCGCCGCAGTTAATCCCTTCCTTACTCCGCCGCGAGAGGAACTCTTCTTTTTTTCCCCCCTCCCCTTCCGAATGCTCTGCGCCGACGAGACAGATACATGCAAGCTACGCGCTCTCAATTGACGCCGTAAAGCGCGTTTCACAACTATTGCCCAATTCGGTATGGCACGTAGCTGCTTACACACAGGAAGAAATCATGTGACCTACAAGAATTGTGATTGGTTGGACGGTTTGTGCAATATTGATCGGTACCCACAACGGATGCAATTGTATTAAAAATTACAACACGTAAATTACACAGGTGATATTGGTACCAGGTTCCAACAAGAATAGTAACCATTTTTTCGTCAGTAAAACTGCATAAATGATAATTTTCAAAAACCACGGTGGTATTTGTAATCACATGCATGGTCTCGACATTTTAAAATGAATTTGATTATGATAATTTATCAAATTATAGTGGTTCCAACAACATATGTACACTCACTCGGGCCTTATAAGATCACGTTTACACGTATGCGTGGGTGTGGGTGGGTGTGGGTGGGTGTGGGTGGGTGTGGGTGTATGTGTGTGTGTGTGTGTGTGTGTGTGTGTATGTGTGTGTGTGTGTGTGTGGGTGTATGTGGGTGGGTGTTGGTGGGTGTGGGTGTATATGTGTGTGTGTGTGTGTGGGTGGGTGTGGGTGTATGTGGGTGGGTGTGGGTGGGTGTGGGTGTATATGTGTGTGTGTGTGTGTGTGTGTGTGTGTGTGTGTGTGTGTGTTAATACGTTTGCGTAGTTTTAGGAGTGGGCAAAAAAATATCAAGAGGGGCATATTTTTGACAGGATTATGGACAACAAACTCACAGAAGTGCCTTTTATAAGTGTAGGCAAATCAATCTGAGGGGGCTCATCATTTCACAGGAACTTCCCGAGGGCATTTTTACAAAAATCTTGGATTAGGCAGGGTTCCACACTTGAGCAAAAAGCTCATATGGGCATGTTGAGCCTGTTTTAAGTGTAGCCAAATCAGCTTGAGGGGGGCTCATCCTTTCCTGCGCTGGTTATATCACAAATCACACTACTATCGTATGAGCTGGGAGGTGACCAAGAGGCTCCCGGACGTTGGCAAAGGTAAAGGAAGAAAGAAAAATTGCGAATTGTTCCCCGAAAGTATCAGATGCCTCATCGTGGGGCCCTCGGGTTGTGGCAAAACCACATTGATGGTAGACAATTTCATCCTGGCTCACCACTGGCTCGATTGGGAGAGCAGACACCTGTACGTCTTTTCCAAGAGCCTCGAGCAATCGAAATACCGGCAGCTGATTGCAATCTACGACGATCTGGAAATAGCCACCTTTGCCTCGCAGATGGTACCTTTGGACGAGAGTCGTGAGAATTCGGTGGTTGTCTTCGACGACGTCATCCTGGAGAATCAGGAAGAGGTTCGCAACTACTTCACTCGAGGTCGCCACAAGGGCATGGACTGCTTTTACTTGGCTCAGACCTTCTCGAAGATCCCCAAGCAGCTGATCAGGGACAACGCCAACTTCATTTGCTTGTTTCGGCAGGATGCCACCAACCTCAAGCACGTGTACGACGAGTTCGTCGGAGGGGATATGACGTACGAGTCGTTTCGCAACCTCTGCGCGCATTGCTGGAATGCTGACGACTATGGCTTCGCCACGATAGACATGACTCGCAAACCGAACCAGGGGAAGTATCGTAACAAGATCAACGAGTTTATCGTGGCAGAAAATGTAATATAATAGTACGAGGCGAACAAAAAGAAAAAAAGAATACATCACGATCTACTAATGTAATCAACCTTCCTGTGGAGCTGCTCTATCAGATTTTCAAGAATGTGTCGGGTAGAGAAGAAGATAACATCCACAGAATAATTGATATCGCCGATAGTTCGCCAGCGTTCGCCGTGCCGTGCCAGATGATCATGAAGGACCACATATTTAAAATCACGGGGAGAAAGATCGTGAATACCAAAGGTCTTCACGCAATAACAGACGAAATGGAAGACATGCTTGATGGATATCATAAGCAGAGTGTTAGAAAATTTTCAGGTGCATGGTACGAGATGAACAACGAAAAAGATAAGATTATCAACAATAGCATTTCATTGACAGCTCTGTCTTGTTTCTTCCGTCGAAATAAAATAACAAAATTGTAAGAAAACAGATAGGCCGAACACTTCATTTTGCAATGTCCAAAAGGAAAGCCGTAGAAAACATCAAGTTGACCGAGTACCTTGCTGAACGATTCAAAGGGTGGAAGGAAGAGAATCGTGGATATTATGAGCAGAAGAAGCGGCAGGAGCAACCGCTCATCGATGCGATCGGTGACCTGGGCAAATAAATCAAAGCAGTTGCCGAACATAACAAGGACTTGATCACAGAGTTGGTGCCGGTGGCAGCTCGCAACATTACAACAGTACAGACTATCCTCCCACTCCTCCTTCACCCGCCACAACTCTCCAACACTTCCAACTGCCGTCGCTTCCCACTAGGTTTCCGTCGCCGAGCAGCAGCAGCAGTTCGTCTTCCGTCGAGGGAATACGATTAGGACCGAACGCAGCCAAATATCTGAGAACCAAAGGCTATGACAGAGACGAAGGTTTCGGTTTACATCCATCACCCGACCCTTCCGTTAGCGTCGTGTGGAAGATAGGCAGTTGGCACGTCACGTTCGACAAGGACGATATCATCATCTACAACGAGAGCCGAGCGGGACGCAGAGGTTTCTTCAAGAATTACGCAGGCACGCCGGGACTATGGGAACTGATCTCTAGAAAACCCCCCGACGCCAACGTGTATTCCGAAGAGGATTACGACAATTACAAGGAAATTCTCAAGATGACCGATGCTTTGTATCAGAACAACGACCCATCTCAGAACAGGGTCAAGTCGAGTAGCAGCGAGGAACATCATCAAACCGTTTTGGAACGAAATCAAGCAGGAACCTGGCGCCACTCGCCTGCCTACCGGCAGCGGTATCAAGCGCTACTCCAATTTGCCCGTGGAATTCGTGTGGCTGGACGACGTTCGTAAACTCGTGGACTGGCTGCTGGTCATCGCCGGAGAAGAAAGGGCAAAAAAACCGAAACTTTCACAACGAAAAGGTTGGCATCGTGGACATGATCGTTTCCAAACTAAGCCGCTTCATCGTCAACGAACCGAAAGGCATTCGGTATCTGATCAACATCATCAACATCTTGCCCCCGCGATTCTGGAAGCTGGCGGAAGGGAAGGGACTCATCAACGACATCATCAAAAAATTGCCTTTCGAGATGCATATTCCGGGCTACCAATACTGCGGTCCCGGCACCAAATTGGACGCGCGACTGGATCGCGGTGATCCGGGGGTTAATCCCTTGGACGCTGCCTGCAAAGACCATGATATTGTGTACCGGGACAACAGGGATCTCGCAGCAAGGCACGATGCCGACATGCAGTTGGAACACCGGACTTTCCGGAGGGTGGTCAGCAGAGACGGCGGCATGGGTGAAAGACTGGCAGCTCTGGGAACGACAATGGCAATGCACACGAAAAGAAAACTCGGTTGGGGTTTGTAACAAATTTGTATTTATTTCATTTCAATAAAATTACCAAATTAAACTGTCAAATATTTTTGATGTTTTGCAGGATTTAAAATATGATGAAAATACAAATGATAAAGACGTAAATAAGGTTTGGGAGCACATACGTAATGCAATAGAATCAGCAGCTAAAGAAAGTATAGGATACCATAAACCGAGAAAAAGTAAGTCATGGTTTGATAATGAATGTCATAATCTAATAGAAATAAGAAATCAGGATAGACTTAGGTGGTTAAATAACTCTGATGATACAAATCTAAACAAGTATAATAGAATAAAGCGAGAAGTTAACCGCACGTTTAGAAGTAAAAAAAGAGATTACTTGAAAAGCAAAATTGACGAAATTGAAACAGACAGCAAAAATAAAAATATCAGAGATTTATATAAAGGTGTAAATGAGTTTAGAAAGGGGTGGCAACCTAAAGTAAACTTGATAAAAGATAAAGACGGTGATTTTCTAGCTGACCCAAGCGATATTCTAATTAGATGGAAGAACTACTTTAATGACCTTTTAAATGTCCATGTAGGAGATAAATCAGAAGTAAATGAAGTCCACACTGCAGAACCTTTAGTTCCAGAACCTAACTTGAGTGAAGTTAAAGATGCTATTAAAAGGCTAAAGAATAACAAAGCACCTGGCATTGATTTAATACCAGCTGAGTTAATTAAATATGGTGGAAATTCATTAATATGTCAAATTCATAAATTAATTTGTTTAATATGGAATAAAGAGGAAATCTCTCAACAGTGGAAAGAATCCATAATTGTTCCTGTGTTTAAAAAAGGTGATAAAATGAACTGCAATAATTACCGTGGCATTTCTCTTCTCTCAACAACATATAAAATATTATCTAACATTCTTTTAACAAGACTAACCCCATATGCTAATGAAATTATAGGTGATTATCAATGTGGATTTAAACGTAACAGATCAACTACAGATCAAATTTTTCATATCAGACAGACACTTGAAAAAAAGTGGGAATATAATCAAAATGTCCATCAGCTATTCATTGATTTCAAAAAAGCATATGATTCGGTCAAAAGATATAAATTATATAATATATTAGTAGAGTTTGGAATACCTAAGAAGCTTGTTAGTATGATAAAAGTATGCACCAGTGAAACAGAAAGTAAAAAGCCTGTGGGTATTAATATGTCTGACAAATTTACAATTCATGATGGGTTAAAACAAGAAGATGCATTATCTCCATTGCTCTTTAATTTTGCCTTAGAATATGCTGTTAGGAAGATAAAAGAAACTAAAGAAGGACTAAAATTAAATGGTGTGACTCAGTTGTTAGCATATGCAGATGATGTAGACTTACTGGGGGATGATGTGAATACAATTAAGAATAATGCTAAAATATTTTTCAAAACTGCTGAAGAGATAGGTTTGGAAGTTAACAAAGAAAAAAACTAAATATATGCTTACAGGCCGAAACAAAGTGTTAGGTAATAATCAAAATCTAATATTTGATAACAACTCGTTTGAACCAGTTTCCAAATTCAAATACTTAGGAGTAATATTAACAAATGAAAATTATATTAAAGAGGAAATAAAAAGTAGGCTTAATTCAGGAAATGCATGTTACTTCTCTCTTCATAAACTTTTGTCTTCTCGTTTAATATCTAAGAAACTAAAAGTTAAAATATACAAAACAGTAATTTTGCCTGTAGTATTATATGGATGTGAAACTTGGTCCCTTACATTGAAAGAGGAACATAAATTGAGAGTATTTGAAAATAAGATCCTTAGGAAAATCTTTGGACCTAAAAGGGACGAGGAGACAGGTGAGTGGAGAAGGTTACATAATTTAGAACTACATAATTTGTATTCATGTCTAGATAATATTAGAATAATTAAATCAAGAAGACTTAGGTGGGCAGGCCATGTGGCACGAATGGGAGAGGAAAGAGGAGTTTACAGGATTCTTGTTGGGAAACCAGATGGTAAGAGACCTGTAGGAAGGCCAAGACGAAGATGGAGGGACAACGTTGAGATGGACTTAAAGGAAATCGGCAGGGATGGAAAAGAGTATATAGAACTTGCTCAAGATAGGGAAAGATGGAAGGCCTGTGTTGCTGCAGCCATGAACCTTCGGGTTTAAGAAGGGTAGGGAGTTAGTTAGTTAGTTCATTTCAATAAAAAATATCAAAACTGTTCAATGATTCTCTCGTTCTTTACATCGTAAACAAACTTTTCCCTGCAATCAGGACCACGCTGCATACTGTATTGTCTGGGATCGCCTCTTGGAAATCCACGATAACCTTGATGCTCGTGAGGTCGCTGATCACCACCTGCTTGCGTTTCGATGTGTTGATCACGTACATCGGAAGTTTCTGGATAAACTCCGCTGGCGTGTAGTACATGTTGGTAGATCCTTCCATGGTGACCCTCTTGAACGCTGTGTAAGCTTCGTACAGCTTAAGGTAATCATCTTCCGCGAGGTTGTAGTTCTCTCTGGGGAAAATCTCGTTACGCCCGTTCTTAAGGTAAATGTTCCTAACTTTGCAGTAGTCGAACACACTCGAATCTGCATTCTGACTGCCGTCGCGACCGGTTTGAAACACGACCACCACGAAGTCGGGCATGTCGTAATGGATGCTGTTGAACTGTGTCGTCACGTCGAACTCGAAGTATCGCCCGGACACCGTCCTCTGCAAGAATTGGTACATCTGAAACTCGAGCGGGATGTTCGCGTTCTTCAGGATTCCTGCTTTGATCTTCGTGGCGTGGTTAGCTTCGTATTCGATGATCGGCATGCGAAGTTCCATGGATTTTATCACGCACTTACCCTCGGACGGGAGGCTCGCATCGTCCACAGCGCCCCCAGCCGTCGTGGATTTCCATCGCAGAAACAAGTTGTTGTCGTTGGACGGTCTCTTGAAAGTGATCCTCAGACCACCCTTCCACATGATTTCCTTGTAGTCGGAGAAGATTCCAAAGAGGAGTCGCAGAGGGAATAGCACGGTGCTGAGTTTCCCGGGTAATTTGTTGTCGGTTTCGAAACCCGCCGCTTTGTAGTACGAACTCTCTGACTTCGAGAGCGTCATGGTCGCCACGATGGTCGAAGTTAGTCCGGGGTTATCCATCCTGTCGATGACTGTGCCATGCTTTCTCACTTCCACCTGGGAGAAGAGGTGAGGGACGAAATTGTCTATCAACCTGATGTTGGCTCCTGCGGGGTAAGCTGCATTTTCGTCCCAGGTGACAATTTCGAATCTGATGTAGAGGTCAGCGCGATGAGGATGCACAAACCCGTCACCAACGTCCACATCAAATTCGATGTCCTTGTTCGGTTCGTTGAGGTTGCCAAACGTCCTTCTGTTGGGAGGGAAGGACTGCAGTTCGTAACTTTCTACGTGATCCATCGTGCGCTTTCGATTAACCGTCTATTTTATTACAAGATAGCCAGTACGGCCTTGCTCGTTCGTTATAGTCAGTTCTACTTCACTGAACTTGTCGTGCTGGATGGGGAAAAAGATCGGTTTGGCTGGTTCGTAAAGAATCGGCTCCAGGAATTCCGAATGGGGTTGAACGTCGCAATTATACCGGTTTCCTTTTGTGTTTGGTCCCGATTTGCGTCCGTCGATACAACCATGCCCTGAGCCAGGTTGCAATGTACGTTCAAAGTTTCTATGGACAGGAATTTGGGAATAGAGGACCCGACGTGCTTGATTCCCAGCGCCAACCTGCTGTCGTTAGGGAAACCCAAGAGCTCCCCGATGGATCCGAGGTTTATTTCTTCTGTGGCTGACATGATCTCCACGCGATGAGTGACCGAACTCTCGGACAGGATGACGTTCGAAGGCAATTGGGCTTGCAACGTAGTCAGGTTATATTGTCCATGCGAAACGGTGATCTTCTTGCTTCCCACGTGGAGGGTGTTGTTGTATTCGGTGACGTTGCGAATCAAGTACATGCTGTAGAAAGCCACGAGCCCCAACGAGTCTTGTTGCAGAGTGCTAATGATTATATCGTAATGCAGTTTCAGTTTGAGGATTGAAGTCTCGCTGGACAAATGCAGGACTAGCATTTTTCTTTTATCGCTATTGTTTTATCAAATCCGTTGCTCTCTGAAACATTTCCAACGACGTCGAGTCGCCGCTGCTGGTTAGTTGCGAAAGAATGACCAGGATTACGACGCAGAGATGACCGCAGACCACTTCGTCGAAGCCCTGCATCCTTTCGTCGTTGTAAAATATTTCGGACGTCGATTTCAGGTAGTTCGCAAGCGCGAAAAGCGGAACGCCACCGAAAGAATCAAAAACGAAAGCGCTTCCGTCCTCGGCAATCCAATAACATACACAGTGGGTTCCCGGGTTGAGAGAATTATCCAAGTTGACCACTCCGCTTTCGCCGCCACTTCGGGATCCGTTAGCAGGCAATGTATCGGACATGAGCACACCTCTGAAGTTTATAACGTTGAAAAATTCGGCTAGAGACTCAATATCTTCGTTTGAAAGGGGCACTTTTTTTAAGGTTGAATTTCTTCAACGCTGCTGCGGTGGTTTGCTTCTTCGTTCTTCTTCTCTTCAATTCTCAACCAGTAGCGTTCATCTTGCTTTCCACGGCGATGTTGTGTGTTTTTTGCTCTTCGAGCTCTTTTGTGTTCTTCTTGGCATCGATCATGATTTTCGCGATCGCGGCACTGCCACCTGCGAGACTTCCCACTGCTCCGAGAGCAGCGAGGATTGCGGGAATCCTGAAAATGAAACCTCCCTGCTTTCTTGACCTAGACTTTTGCAACTTGCTTAGCTGTGGCCTGCTGAGATGGAGCTTCATCCCGTGCCCCTTCTTTAAACATCTGTTTTTCTTCTCGCGTTGCTTCTTCGTGAGTATAGAATCGATGCCCGAAACCTTTTTGAGTTCCGAGTAAGGGATTTGATAAGCCACTCCTTTCGGACGCATTGCTAAGAACTCCTATTTTATTATGTCTGTTTACTTACTTACTGCTATCCGTGAACTGCATTCTGCACGGATCCCTGTACGGATCTTCCTTCATCACATAAACGAAACTGTCCGTATCCATGTAAGCGATCTGGATTTGATTTTTGTATCGTGGCTTCATGATGTTGTAGTGGAACTCGTACATTTGCAGTTTCGACAGTTCGAGAATTGCAGCTCCCACGTACGTCGGTTTGTTGAACGTAATGCAGGATTTGTCAAGATGAAGCAACGTCAGGTTCTCGGTAAAAATGTTCCTGCACTTCAAGCGTGGGTTGGCAACCACTTCCTGCATTTTTTTCGTCCGAAACTATCTTGACGTCCTTGTATTTCCTTACATTCTCCATTGTTTTTCCGTAGATGGCGTTGTTAATCAGTTTATACATATCCATATCCAGGTCAGATGTCACCACCTGCCGCTTCTGGGTGTTCATGTTGATGTAGGGTTCCAGCCATTTGCCCTGCGTGAATTTCAAAACTCTGTGCACTTTAGTTAAAACAAAGCCCTGCTGGGGATAGAATTTCAGCAGTTTGCAGTGCACTACGTGATGATCCTTCCTCTCCAACGTCAGAAGCAGTTTTGGTTGATTGGAGCGAGGAGGACATTTTAGCTCCGGCGCCAGAGGAAAATCCGAATTGATCTGGTGCAATTCTGAAGGATACTCCAAGTCTACCTCCGCGAAGTGTCCTGTCGATCCTTCAAAATTATCCTCTTGAAGCAGATGTTTCTGTCCTTCTTCGGTGATGTCCGACCACTCGAAATTAGACTGTGGCAGCTTCTGCGTCATCGCATAACCATACAGGTTGTTGGCGTCCAAGTATATTATGTAGCTGGACTCCTGATTGGGATCGTACTCGTCTCCCATGTACTCGTTGTTTGCTTTAGCATGTCTTAAAAAACATTGCACGATACCGCCCCTGATACATTTCTCGATGAAAAGCTTCATGTCGCATTGATCTTCCGCGAGAAGCTGCAATCGGATGCTACTGTAATACAACATGGCATTACAGGTGAATCCCGGAAGACTCACGAAGTGCGCAGGGTCGACTTTGTAATCATGAATAGCGGTTTGACGAGACGCTTGGAGCACGTCGAATAGAATAAGCACGTCCAGCTTCAAGTATCGATCGTGGAAATCACCCAGCGAGCAGCATCGAAACTCGTTCCACATACGTTTGGCGTGCGCTTAGTCTTCGGCGGAACACACGGAGTCCTTCAAGGTTGAATTGAAAGCGTCTTTCGACGGAAGATCCGTCTCCGAACTTTTCGGGCCCGTCGACGTACTCATATGGGTACACTCCTTTCCTTCGAATAGCGTCCAAGGACACATCTGGGAAATGATCTCTTGTAACTTCCGGCATGTCCAACATGGCGACGCATTTTTCGAGGCTAGCCTGGAGAAAGCGGTAAGAATCGATGAATCTAAGTTCAATTCTTCTGTATTTTGGCTTCTAACCAGCAGCGCACAACGTGCACTCATCGTCGCAGGGGATCATTTTGCTCATCTTACCATGATAGCCCGGTGGAATATTCACCCACTTGCTGATAGTAATGTATTTCTCGTCGGTCTCGGCAATCACACGGATGGATTTTTTGTCATAGCCCAGCTCTTTGACGAAATAGTAAAGATCATAATTGCTGAGCCCGTGGAAAAATACCGGCACAAACTTGGCAGTTTGAAGCTTCAAATTGCATCTATGGCATAACGGACGGATGTACTGGCCCGTTACGTGATTGTGGTGTGCCACTTTTATCACACAATCATCAAATTTGGACCCGCAATTTGGACAATGTGTAGCACAAACAAACCTCAATTCTTCGTCTTCGGTAAGATCATTCATGGGTTTAGTCCTGAACAAAACATCACCCCATTCCTCCACTTCTTTGACTAGGAATTCCAGGAAGCGTTTTCCAGCCTCGGGTCCTCGGTAAAGAATCGGTTCCTTGCTATCTTCGTCCGCTCCTACCATCCAGTGCACGTAGTATGCGAAACTGCAAGGTATGTGCTCGTGGTAGGCAGTAGTTGAAGATTCGCCGGATCGGGGTCGCAGATCGCCATGGGCTTCAAGAATGCCTCGAAGTCCGCAACGATGACAACGGGGATCTCCAGCTGGGACTTGTACTTTCTGAAGAAATGGGAACCACCAGGGAACACGCACCTGGATGGTTGATGCTGCAGGCATTCTCTGAGGTGCTCCTGCCAGCCTCTCCTTGGCGGTTCTTGAACCTAGGTTGCTGAAAAATGCCATACATCGATAACAGATTTCGATTTGATGTTCATGTTTCGTTATCTCGCTTCCGACCAGCTTCGAAAGATCATGGATGAGGCAATAATGGTGCTGTTTCACATTTTTTATCAACAGCATGTGCACTACATTCACCTCATCACCTACAATTTTGCTGATCCGAAGCGGAAAAATAGCTAGTTTTTGTTGCTGATTGTATATCCGTACACATTTACACCGATTGGAATCTCGTTCTTTTGTTGATAGGCTTTTTCGAATTTTTCGATTTTTGTCAGCTGCACAGGAAATTTAACGTCTTCGAAATATTCATCCAATTCATTCTCGTACTGGCTGTAACTTCCAACGCGCGCAGAGTTTTTTGTTTTATGAAGCAAATGGGCCAGGAGGCACCATTTGAAACACTGGTTGTCGTTGTTCTCAATGTTAAGAACGGCTTTCTTGTTTTCGATCACCTGCGGGAGCTTCACGTAAGTCGATCCCGAAAGAGGCTTGTATTTGCTTATGTTGATGTTGATGATGTGTATAGTGTTGCAAACACTCCAACCCGATCCTTTGCCTTGAAACTCTTCCTGCTTCCGGACGATCTCATTCACTAGCTTGTCGTAAAGTTCGCTTATCACCTCCCTCTCACTTTCCAGCAGAAGTTGTTGCTTTGTTCTACTGGAGAACACGTGAGTTCGTTCCGACGAATGCTTCTGGAACAACGAATCCAAAACCATGTCTAATTTGAAGGGGCCCTTGTCGAGAGTGGAAACCAAAATCTTAACCACTTCTGCTTTCTTCTCCTCCAGGAAAATTTCGGCACTGCAGGCCAAACCCCTATTCTCGCTGCTGAGGCTGTAATTTGCCAACATATTCCTGAAGGCCGTTCTCTTGGGCTTAATGCATTCTGGGTCACGTGCTTCAGCCGATTCTGTGATCTTCGTTCTCTTTCCATGGCTCAACTGGTCATCGTTTGAAGACTGCTTTCGCTTTACCCCACTCTTCTGATTGACGGTCAAATTTTCTGTTGTTATCACTTTCCTGGGTGTTGGGGAAGGTTTGGTGATGCTGGCGGGTTCTTTCGACGAACCAGGCCGTTGAATACATCTTTGTTTATGCCGATTTAGGTGGGACTTGGTTTGCGGGATATTACAGAAGGGGCAGGGAACTTGGGGTTGTTTCGTCTTCGGAACTGACGACGCAGTGGATGTGTGTTGTGGCTGCGACATTTTTCTGCAACAGAGAAAGCCAATTTTTCAGGGATATGCAATAGGCTATTATATACACATTGGGGCCATTGGTTTGATTCGAATCTGTAAGTAAACAGTAAGACGCATCAAGATGCCGAACAATATCTTCGGCCACTCCAGAGGCGGCACGGATACCGAGCCACCAGACAACACTGAAATTCTGAAACTCGACCAACGAGTGAAGAAACTTCGCAGCGACCTGCTGACTCTCCAGAACACTCTGTCCTCGAGCCTACAAGATGAGATCGCAAGTCTGGAGAAAACATTAGTGGATCAGATCCTGAAGATCGAAGCGGAATTCAAATCCCTGTTCGCCAAGTATGCTGATTTAGCATCCTTGGAAAGTTTGAGCGGCATTCAGGAAACAGTGAACAACCTGCGAGAGGAATTATCTAACCTACAAAAATCCAGAGACATTATTCAACTAAAAACTAAGTTTGAGGAACAGGAAACAAACATCAAAGCTAGCTTGAGCGAACTTCAAAATGTTATTTCTAACATTAAGATCCAACTTGAAACCAAGCCGGCACCCGAAGACATACTTCTGATCAATCGAGCAGTGGCCGATCTACGAAACGAACTCGGTAGTTTTCGGGATGAGATCCCGTCTCTGATATCCTTCGCAGAACTTGAAAACTCGGTGAAAAACTTCAGGGAGAAACTTCAAACCGTCGAAGAAGCCATTTGCCAACTTTCCTTCGTCCGAGGAACTGAAAATTATAGGAAAGTCTGTGGCCAACATCAAACTGCAACTCGAGACGTACGAGGATTTCGGTAAAATCCAAGGCACCGTAAGCCACATCGAGGACACTTTGCCAACCATGAGAACTGATCTATCGACCGTGCAGGAAGCTTTGGAATCGGAATTGCCAAGCATAACGGAAACCCTGACCACCGTTCAACAGCAAATTGCCAAGCTGGAAAGCCTTAACACCGAAACCGAACTTTCACACTTCCATCACCTGATCGACGACATACAGAGCAAGTTGGAAACACTGTAGCAATCAACCCCTACACAGGACGACATGACGCGACTCCGGGATGCGCTGGGTACGATAGCCGACGCCAGTGAGCTGGACGCCGTGAGAAAAGCTTTGACCGCGCTGCAGAATACAGTCGCCAACTTACCAACATCGCAGGAACTGAAAGCCGTGAAGAGGGCAGTGAATCGTTTGCTCAAATCCGAGGACGTGAAAAACATTCAGATTGAAATCGTGCAAATTCGAGACACCATCGCCACGATGCCCACCAACCAGAACGTCCACGAGCTGCACAGTCTGTTCGCAGAAATCAGGTTCACGACCTCGCGACACAAAACTCCGACCTGAGGCTCGTCGAAAGCTTGCAGCAGATCATCGCACACGTGAAACTTCGAATCGACGACGTGGAGACCGGTCAAGAGTCTGCTTTGGCTGATTTTGACGACAAGCTTCGCGAACTGAACGAACACTTCAAGCAACTTCGCGTGGAAATCAAGATCAAAGCTTCTTACGACAGCATCGTCAACCTCTTCAGCGAACACCTGGAGCCCGTACAGAACAAACTGGACGACGTGCAGGAGGAACTGCGAGCCAACGTCGGCAGCCTGAACGTTAGCCTAGACAACTTAAAATCGACAGTCGTCCTAGAGATATTCAGCATCCCAAATCGAGAATTTCCGTCCCCTTTCAATCCACGAAGCAAACTCTACATGCTCACTCCTGTCAAGGCATACCATCAATTTTACCTCAGGATAAAACTTCAGTTTGTCAAGGTAACTTACTGGTCGCTACTGCGAGCCCTTCACTATGCGACTATGACTGTGACGAATATAGGGGACGAACCTAAAGTTCGCAATGTAGAGCTGGTTGATTTCACACATCTCGAAAGTGGAGAGACTGCATATGCCGAGGATGCTTCGCAAATCATAGACATTCAAGTCGGCGATAAACTGTATGTAGAGAACCCCACGTTCTCTCCAGCACAAAATCCCATCGTCATCGTGTTCCTTTTCTCACACGACGTCCAGTAGAAGCAAGTAAAATTTTGTAATGTAAACTTATTAAAGCTCAAACGAGACTTTCCTGATTAGCACAAAAATACACTGCTATTGTGCGATCACGAGATAATTCGAGTTAATAATATGCAATGTAAAAGTAAATTCCTAGTTAACTCGGGTTAATAAAGCAAGTAAAAACATAATTGCTGTACTTACCTCTCTCGAAGTAAAGCTGTTCTTTCTCCATCTTGCGAAAGTTTTCATGCAATTGAACACACCGTGCACCACAAGCTCATATAGATCTCAGACACTAGAGTTAATACAGCAAAAATGTCACTAACATTTCACGGCAGGAATGCTGTTAATATAGTCACTCCAGTCAACTTCTCGCTAAGCACTGCGAAAAGCCGAGGCGATGTATGGCGTGGTAGGAAACGATATCGATCCGTCTAGGAGTTGACCTACATACATCGTTCCGCCTTGCTCACTCAATTAGAGGCAAAGAATCGCGTAAATAGCATTAGCGACGACTCCTATACAGATAGTTTTACTTTTAAAGATTTTCTTTCGAAGCCAACGCCCTTTTTTCCCTTGCGTAATTAACCAAGAACAGATCCGCCCGAACGGCGAAAAGAGGCTCATCGGTAGAGGAAATGCTGGAATTTATATTGTTTCTCGCGTTTCTTTGTTTTCGAAAGCATACTTACTCCCCTGAAGAGCGCTCGTTTTGATTTGTTAGCTAAATTTAGCTGTCGGCTCAAACAACAGTAACAGCAAGCAAAAAATATAGTAAAAGCGTTTGTTTCTTTTCTCGGTTAAAGAGCCAAAAGTGCCACTTATCTTCGCTAGAAACAATATTGAAATTTTATTTTCACTTTTGTGTTGTACAGTCACCATAAAAATATGAAATGTACGGGCTCACAAAAGACTTCGAGGCTCACGCGCACAAAATTGATCACAAAAGACGCGCCATGAAATGTTCGGGAGAGGGGAGGGGTGGCCACGCTGTCTGAGGTGACCTGACCAATCAGAGCCATTCACCATTGGGAGAGGTTATGTTAGTTCGTGCATGATAGAATAAATGTTGCCAACTCACTAGGTTAGTTTAACTCGTAAAATATTGTGGTGAAATGTTGATGGCACAGTTGGCAACGCTGACAGTAAGGTTAACGTACACCGTGAACAACCTTAAAATATATAGCGTAAACGACATGTTGCCAACTCACTAGGTTAGTTTAACTCGTAAAATATTGTGGTGAAGTTTTTATGGCAGAGTTGACAACGCTGACAGTAAGGTTAACGTACACCGTGGACGACCTTAAAATATACAACGTAAACGACATGTTGCCAATTCACTAGGTTAGTTTAACTCGTAAAATATTGTGGTGATTTTTTTGTGGCAGAGTTGGCAACTCTGACAGTAAGGTTAACGTATACCGTGAACTCTTGTAATATACAGCGTAAACGGCTACGCACAGTTGGCAACGCTGGCAGTGAGGTTAAAGTACACCGTGAACGACCTTAAAATATACAGGGTAAACGGCTACGCAGAGTTGGCAACGGTGACAATTACCTGCGTTAGGTTTGGAAAAACCGTGAAAGGGGGTTGTTATTTTGGGCTGTTTGTGCATCCTCATCGCGCTGACCTCTACATCAGATTCGAAATTGTCACCAGGGACGAAAATGCAGCTTACCCCGCAGGAGCCAACATCAGGTTGATAGACAATTTCGTCCCTCACCTCTTCTCCCAGGTGGAAGTGAGAAAGCATGGCACAGTCATCGACAGGATGGATAACCCCGGACTAACTTCGACCATCGTGGCGACCATGACGCTCTCGAAGTCAGAGAGTTCGTACTACAAAGCGGCGGGTTTCGAAACCGACAACAAATTACCCGGGAAACTCAGCACCGTGCTATTCCCTCTGCGACTCCTCTTTGGAATCTTCTCCGACTACAAGGAAATCATGTGGAAGGGTGGTCTGAGGATCACTTTCAAGAGACCGTCCAACGACAACAACTTGTTTCTGCGATGGAAATCCACGACGGCTGGGGGCGCTGTGGACGATGCGAGCCTCCCGTCCGAGGGTAAGTGCGTGATAAAATCCATGGAACTTCGCATGCCGATCATCGAATACGAAGCTAACCACGCCACGAAGATCAAAGCAGGAATCCTGAAGAACTCGAACATCCCGCTCGAGTTTCAGATGTACCAATTCTTGCAGAGGACGGTGTCCGGGCGATACTTCGAGTTCGACGTGACGACACAGTTCAACAGCATCCAGTACGACATGCCCGACTTCGTGGTGGTCGTGTTTCAAACCGGTCGCAACGGCAGACAGAATGCAGATTCGACTGTGTTCGACTACTGCAAAGTTAGGAACATTTACCTTAAGAACGGGCGTAACGAGATTTTCTCCAGAGAGAACTACAACCTCGCGGAAGATGATTACCTTAAGCTGTACGAAGCTTACACAGCGTTCAAGAGGGTCACCATGGAAGGATCTACCGACATGTACTACACGCCAGCGGAGTTTATCCAGAAACGTCCGATGTACGTGATCAACACATCGAAACGCAAGCAGGTGGTGATCAGCGACCGCACGAGCATCAAGGTTGTCGTGGATTTCCAAGAGGCGATCCCAGACAATACAGTATGCAGCGTGGTCCTGATTGCAGGGAAAAAGTTTGTTTACGATGTAAAGAACGAGAGAATCAATTAACAGTTTTGATATTTTTTATTGAAATGAAACAAATACAAATTTGTTACAAACCCCAACCGAGTTTTCTTTTCGTGTGCATTGCCATTGTCGTTCCCAGAGCGGCCAGCCTTTCACCCATGCCGGCGTCTCTGCTGACCACCCTCCGGAAAGCCCGGTGTTCCAAATGCATGTCGGCATCGTGCCTTGCTGCGAGATCCCTGTTGTCCCGGTACACAATATCATGGTCTTTGCAGGCAGCGTCCAAGGGATTAACCCCCGGATCACCGCGATCCAGTCGCGCGTCCAATTTGGTGCCGAGACCGCAGTATTGGTAGCCCGGAATATGCATCTTGAAAGGCAATTTTTTTATGATGTCGTTGATGAGTCCCTTCCCTTCCGCCAGCTTTCAGAATCGCGGGGGCAAGATGTTGATGATGTTGATCAGATACCCGATGGCTTTCGGTTCGTTGACGATGAAGCGGCTTAGTTTGGAAACGATCATGTCCACGATGCCAACCTTTTCGTTGTGAAAGTTTCGGTTTCCGGCCTTTCTTCTCCGGCGATGACCAGCAGCCGGTCCACGAGTTTACGAACGTCGTCCAGCCACACGAATTCCACGGGCAAATTGGAGTAGCGCTTGATACCGCTGCCGGTAGGCAGGCGAGTGGCGCCAGGTTCCTTCTTGATTTCGTTCCAAAACGGTTTGATGATGTTCCTGTACTTCTCGCTGCTACTCGACTTGACCCTGTTTTGAGATGGGTCGTTGTTCTGATACAAAGCATCGGTCATCTTGAGAATTTCCTTGTAATTGTCGTAATCCTCTTCGGAATACACGTTGGCGTCGGGGGGTTTTCTAGTGATCACTTCCCTTAGTCCCGGCGTGCCTGCGTACTTCTTGAAGAAACCTCTGCATCCCGCTCGGCTCTCGTCGTAGATGATGATATCGTCCTTGTCGAACGTGACGTGCCAACTGCCTATCTTCCACACCACGCTCCCGGAAGGGTCGGGTGATGGATATAAACCGAAAATATACAGCGTAAACGGCTACGCAGAGTTAGCAACGCTGGCAGTGAAGTTAACGTACACCGTGAACGACCTTAAAATATACAACGTAAACGGCTAGGCAGAGTTGGCAACTCTGACATTTACCTGCGTTAGGTTTGGAAAAACCGTGAAAAAGGTTGTTATTTTGGGCTGTTCGCGTTTGAAAAAAAATCAGCGTTTCTCGCTTTTGGGCTGTTCTCGTTTGGAAAAAAATCGGCGTTTTTCGCTTTTTTTCTGTTCGCGTTTGAAAAAAATTCAGCGTTTTTGGGGTTCGCCCGGGTGAGTCAGCTTCCGCATTTTCCTACTACTCAGCACTTCCCACAAAATCTTCTCTTCGTCTGGTTCGGGTTATCTGCCGCGCCGAAACGCACTGCAGGTAGCTAGGACTTTCTGGGTTAATTACTTTATGGTTCAGCATGTACATAGGCTTTTCAAATTTCAAGATACAAAATTCTACTGTTTGTCCCTCTTCTGGCGGGAGATGAATGACAAAGATGTCGCGGTTCCTTCAGGTTAACACAATCAACCCTTGTGCTCATAACCTGCAAAGAAGGGAAAGACAATAATAAGAATTTGTATCCATCTTTATATCCATCTGCTTCTTTTTGCCCTACTGTGTTGATTGGTCGACAATTGATGACTGTCAGCTAGTTCGAAGAAGAGTTTGATCCGAGAAGTGGTTCCATAGTTAGCTTCTGTAAACGTGAGATTACGATAGGATCACGGAGTTCTTGAGATCTCATTGTCATGCATTGCGAGTGAAATTTCGATTTATTTGGTTCAGTTTACTTTGCTCTTCTGCCACATTTGGCTAATTGCGAAGATGGGGATGAGTGAAGATATGAATAAATTGATCAATGGACACTCACAAACACCCATGATCAGTCCGGAATTCGAACTCGGCACACCTGGCATCATCACTCCACCACGGGGGTAGGCGAAGTGAAATTTCGAGTGTGAAGTAGGATCGACTGATCGACCAAATGTCCAACACATTGACTTTCTAAATTGGTGTCCCACTGCCACACAGGAGACCGGGTTTGACTCCCAGAGCGGTTGATCTCACATGTGATGAAGAATAAGTCACATTTCAATTAAGGAAGGAAACAAGGTATGTAGTCAACTTTATATAGTAGTGTGCATGCTCTAGAAATAATATTTTTCAAAATTCTACATATTTTGTGATTTTTCTTCATTTAGCCTTCACCTGGGTGGTCAAAGGTCCATCTACCCACAACTTCAGTGGGTTTTATTGGATTCCGTTGCTTGACCGGAACCTTTCTTCTCGCACAATTTAAATTCGGTCCTAGTAGTGTATTGTTCCATTAAGAAAAGGTTACTGGATTGTATTTAAATTGATCCGGAAAATATTCCTGCACCGAATTTTAATTGAACCTACTAAAAAGGTTCTTGGACAGTGTTTAAATTCAGCTGCAAAAACTTGGACAGAATTTAAATTTTACAGAAAAAGGAGTTCCTGCACCGTATTTAAATTCATACGGAAAAAAGGTTCTTGGACCTAATTGAGGCCTAGAACCCATTTACACTTGCTGATTTTCTCTTCCGGATGTGAAACGAATTTATTTACAATACCTGGACCATTAACAACCCTGGGATTGTTAAAGATTAGGGAACGCATACATTCTAATTTGTTCTATAGGATTCTGTTATAGGACCGGAACCTTTTCTCTCGCAGAATCTAAATTCGTACCAAGTTGCGAATTGTTTCATTTCAATACGGAACTTTGAACCTATTTAAAACGATCCGGAATAAAATGTTCGTTGACCGTATTTAAATTCTTCAGGAAATAAGTTTCCTGGACAGAAATTAAATTCATCTGGAAAAAAATTCATGGACCGAATTGGAAACGTTACAGATGAAGAGGTTCTTTACGGTCCAGAACCCATTTACGCTTGCTGATTTTCTCTCCTGGATGGGAATTGAATTTATTTAAAATTCCAGGACCTTTTACAACTTTGGCCTCCACCCGCAAATGCAGACGAAGTATCTGCTGCTTAGACGGGAAAGTTGACTGGACATACAAATAGAATTAATCCGAAGTTATATAACAAATAATAGTTACTTACATAATAATATCATGAAATAAGGAGAACCAGATTACTTATCAAGCATTTTCTGTTATTTGTCTATCCTAGTGTGAGCGAAAATCTTTTGCCCTTGGTGGTGAACTCGGTTGGGGTTTGTAACAAATTTGTATTTATTTCATTTCAATAAAATTACCAAATTAAACTGTCAAATATTTTTGATGTTTTGCAGGATTTAAAATATGATGAAAATACAAATGATAAAGACGTAAATAAGGTTTGGGAGCACATACGTAATGCAATAGAATCAGCAGCTAAAGAAAGTATAGGATACCATAAACCGAGAAAAAGTAAGTCATGGTTTGATAATGAATGTCATAATCTAATAGAAATAAGAAATCAGGATAGACTTAGGTGGTTAAATAACTCTGATGATACAAATCTAAACAAGTATAATAGAATAAAGCGAGAAGTTAACCGCACGTTTAGAAGTAAAAAAAGAGATTACTTGAAAAGCAAAATTGACGAAATTGAAACAGACAGCAAAAATAAAAATATCAGAGATTTATATAAAGGTGTAAATGAGTTTAGAAAGGGGTGGCAACCTAAAGTAAACTTGATAAAAGATAAAGACGGTGATTTTCTAGCTGACCCAAGCGATATTCTAATTAGATGGAAGAACTACTTTAATGACCTTTTAAATGTCCATGTAGGAGATAAATCAGAAGTAAATGAAGTCCACACTGCAGAACCTTTAGTTCCAGAACCTAACTTGAGTGAAGTTAAAGATGCTATTAAAAGGCTAAAGAATAACAAAGCACCTGGCATTGATTTAATACCAGCTGAGTTAATTAAATATGGTGGAAATTCATTAATATGTCAAATTCATAAATTAATTTGTTTAATATGGAATAAAGAGGAAATCTCTCAACAGTGGAAAGAATCCATAATTGTTCCTGTGTTTAAAAAAGGTGATAAAATGAACTGCAATAATTACCGTGGCATTTCTCTTCTCTCAACAACATATAAAATATTATCTAACATTCTTTTAACAAGACTAACCCCATATGCTAATGAAATTATAGGTGATTATCAATGTGGATTTAAACGTAACAGATCAACTACAGATCAAATTTTTCATATCAGACAGACACTTGAAAAAAAGTGGGAATATAATCAAAATGTCCATCAGCTATTCATTGATTTCAAAAAAGCATATGATTCGGTCAAAAGATATAAATTATATAATATATTAGTAGAGTTTGGAATACCTAAGAAGCTTGTTAGTATGATAAAAGTATGCACCAGTGAAACAGAAAGTAAAAAGCCTGTGGGTATTAATATGTCTGACAAATTTACAATTCATGATGGGTTAAAACAAGAAGATGCATTATCTCCATTGCTCTTTAATTTTGCCTTAGAATATGCTGTTAGGAAGATAAAAGAAACTAAAGAAGGACTAAAATTAAATGGTGTGACTCAGTTGTTAGCATATGCAGATGATGTAGACTTACTGGGGGATGATGTGAATACAATTAAGAATAATGCTAAAATATTTTTCAAAACTGCTGAAGAGATAGGTTTGGAAGTTAACAAAGAAAAAAACTAAATATATGCTTACAGGCCGAAACAAAGTGTTAGGTAATAATCAAAATCTAATATTTGATAACAACTCGTTTGAACCAGTTTCCAAATTCAAATACTTAGGAGTAATATTAACAAATGAAAATTATATTAAAGAGGAAATAAAAAGTAGGCTTAATTCAGGAAATGCATGTTACTTCTCTCTTCATAAACTTTTGTCTTCTCGTTTAATATCTAAGAAACTAAAAGTTAAAATATACAAAACAGTAATTTTGCCTGTAGTATTATATGGATGTGAAACTTGGTCCCTTACATTGAAAGAGGAACATAAATTGAGAGTATTTGAAAATAAGATCCTTAGGAAAATCTTTGGACCTAAAAGGGACGAGGAGACAGGTGAGTGGAGAAGGTTACATAATTTAGAACTACATAATTTGTATTCATGTCTAGATAATATTAGAATAATTAAATCAAGAAGACTTAGGTGGGCAGGCCATGTGGCACGAATGGGAGAGGAAAGAGGAGTTTACAGGATTCTTGTTGGGAAACCAGATGGTAAGAGACCTGTAGGAAGGCCAAGACGAAGATGGAGGGACAACGTAGAGATGGACTTAAAGGAAATCGGCAGGGATGGAAAAGAGAATATAGAACTTGCTCAAGATAGGGAAAGATGGAAGGCCTGTGTTGCTGCAGCCATGAACCTTCGGGTTTAAGAAGGGTAGGGAGTTAGTTAGTTAGTTCATTTCAATAAAAAATATCAAAACTGTTCAATGATTCTCTCGTTCTTTACATCGTAAACAAACTTTTCCCTGCAATCAGGACCACGCTGCATACTGTATTGTCTGGGATCGCCTCTTGGAAATCCACGACAACCTTGATGCTCGTGAGGTCGCTGATCACCACCTGCTTGCGTTTCGATGTGTTGATCACGTACATCGGAAGTTTCTGGATAAACTCCGCTGGCGTGTAGTACATGTCGGTAGATCCTTCCATGGTGACCCTCTTGAACGCTGTGTAAGCTTCGTACAGCTTAAGGTAATCATCTTCCGCGAGGTTGTAGTTCTCTCTGGGGAAAATCTCGTTACGCCCGTTCTTAAGGTAAATGTTCCTAACTTTGCAGTAGTCGAACACACTCGAATCTGCATTCTGACTGCCGTCGCGACCGGTTTGAAACACGACCACCACGAAGTCGGGCATGTCGTAATGGATGCTGTTGAACTGTGTCGTCACGTCGAACTCGAAGTATCGCCCGGACACCGTCCTCTGCAAGAATTGGTACATCTGAAACTCGAGCGGGATGTTCGCGTTCTTCAGGATTCCTGCTTTGATCTTCGTGGCGTGGTTAGCTTCGTATTCGATGATCGGCATGCGAAGTTCCATGGATTTTATCACGCACTTACCCTCGGACGGGAGGCTCGCATCGTCCACAGCGCCCCCAGCCGTCGTGGATTTCCATCGCAGAAACAAGTTGTTGTCGTTGGACGGTCTCTTGAAAGTGATCCTCAGACCACCCTTCCACATGATTTCCTTGTAGTCGGAGAAGATTCCAAAGAGGAGTCGCAGAGGGAATAGCACGGTGCTGAGTTTCCCGGGTAATTTGTTGTCGGTTTCGAAACCCGCCGCTTTGTAGTACGAACTCTCTGACTTCGAGAGCGTCATGGTCGCCACGATGGTCGAAGTTAGTCCGGGGTTATCCATCCTGTCGATGACTGTGCCATGCTTTCTCACTTCCACCTGGGAGAAGAGGTGAGGGACGAAATTGTCTATCAACCTGATGTTGGCTCCTGCGGGGTAAGCTGCATTTTCGTCCCAGGTGACAATTTCGAATCTGATGTAGAGGTCAGCGCGATGAGGATGCACAAACCCGTCACCAACGTCCACATCAAATTCGATGTCCTTGTTCGGTTCGTTGAGGTTGCCAAACGTCCTTCTGTTGGGAGGGAAGGACTGCAGTTCGTAACTTTCTACGTGATCCATCGTGCGCTTTCGATTAACCGTCTATTTTATTACAAGATAGCCAGTACGGCCTTGCTCGTTCGTTATAGTCAGTTCTACTTCACTGAACTTGTCGTGCTGGATGGGGAAAAAGATCGGTTTGGCTGGTTCGTAAAGAATCGGCTCCAGGAATTCCGAATGGGGTTGAACGTCGCAATTATATCGGTTTCCTTTTGTGTTTGGTCCCGATTTGCGTCCGTCGATACAACCATGCCCTGAGCCAGGTTGCAATGTACGTTCAAAGTTTCTATGGACAGGAATTTGGGAATAGAGGACCCGACGTGCTTGATTCCCAGCGCCAACCTGCTGTCGTTAGGGAAACCCAAGAGCTCCCCGATGGATCCGAGGTTTATTTCTTCTGTGGCTGACATGATCTCCACGCGATGAGTGACCGAACTCTCGGACAGGATGACGTTCGAAGGCAATTGGGCTTGCAACGTAGTCAGGTTATATTGTCCAGGCGAAACGGTGATCTTCTTGCTTCCCACGTGGAGGGTGTTGTTGTATTCGGTGACGTTGCGAATCAAGTACATGCTGTAGAAAGCCACGAGCCCCAACGAGTCTTGTTGCAGAGTGCTAATGATTATATCGTAATGCAGTTTCAGTTTGAGGATTGAAGTCTCGCTGGACAAATGCAGGACTAGCATTTTTCTTTTATCGCTATTGTTTTATCAAATCCGTTGCTCTCTGAAACATTTCCAACGACGTCGAGTCGCCGCTGCTGGTTAGTTGCGAAAGAATGACCAGGATTACGACGCAGAGATGACCGCAGACCACTTCGTCGAAGCCCTGCATCCTTTCGTCGTTGTAAAATATTTCGGACGTCGATTTCAGGTAGTTCGCAAGCGCGAAAAGCGGAACGCCACCGAAAGAATCAAAAACGAAAGCGCTTCCGTCCTCGGCAATCCAATAACATACACAGTGGGTTCCCGGGTTGAGAGAATTATCCAAGTTGACCACTCCGCTTTCGCCGCCACTTCGGGATCCGTTAGCAGGCAATGTATCGGACATGAGCACACCTCTGAAGTTTATAACGTTGAAAAATTCGGCTAGAGACTCAATATCTTCGTTTGAAAGGGGCACTTTTTTTAAGGTTGAATTTCTTCAACGCTGCTGCGGTGGTTTGCTTCTTCGTTCTTCTTCTCTTCAATTCTCAACCAGTAGCGTTCATCTTGCTTTCCACGGCGATGTTGTGTGTTTTTTGCTCTTCGAGCTCTTTTGTGTTCTTCTTGGCATCGATCATGATTTTCGCGATCGCGGCACTGCCACCTGCGAGACTTCCCACTGCTCCGAGAGCAGCGAGGATTGCGGGAATCCTGAAAATGAAACCTCCCTGCTTTCTTGACCTAGACTTTTGCAACTTGCTTAGCTGTGGCCTGCTGAGATGGAGCTTCATCCCGTGCCCCTTCTTTAAACATCTGTTTTTCTTCTCGCGTTGCTTCTTCGTGAGTATAGAATCGATGCCCGAAACCTTTTTGAGTTCCGAGTAAGGGATTTGATAAGCCACTCCTTTCGGACGCATTGCTAAGAACTCCTATTTTATTATGTCTGTTTACTTACTTACTGCTATCCGTGAACTGCATTCTGCACGGATCCCTGTACGGATCTTCCTTCATCACATAAACGAAACTGTCCGTATCCATGTAAGCGATCTGGATTTGATTTTTGTATCGTGGCTTCATGATGTTGTAGTGGAACTCGTACATTTGCAGTTTCGACAGTTCGAGAATTGCAGCTCCCACGTACGTCGGTTTGTTGAACGTAATGCAGGATTTGTCAAGATGAAGCAACGTCAGGTTCTCGGTAAAAATGTTCCTGCACTTCAAGCGTGGGTTGGCAACCACTTCCTGCATTTTTTTCGTCCGAAACTATCTTGACGTCCTTGTATTTCCTTACATTCTCCATTGTTTTTCCGTAGATGGCGTTGTTAATCAGTTTATACATATCCATATCCAGGTCAGATGTCACCACCTGCCGCTTCTGGGTGTTCATGTTGATGTAGGGTTCCAGCCATTTGCCCTGCGTGAATTTCAAAACTCTGTGCACTTTAGTTAAAACAAAGCCCTGCTGGGGATAGAATTTCAGCAGTTTGCAGTGCACTACGTGATGATCCTTCCTCTCCAACGTCAGAAGCAGTTTTGGTTGATTGGAGCGAGGAGGACATTTTAGCTCCGGCGCCAGAGGAAAATCCGAATTGATCTGGTGCAATTCTGAAGGATACTCCAAGTCTACCTCCGCGAAGTGTCCTGTCGATCCTTCAAAATTATCCTCTTGAAGCAGATGTTTCTGTCCTTCTTCGGTGATGTCCGACCACTCGAAATTAGACTGTGGCAGCTTCTGCGTCATCGCATAACCATACAGGTTGTTGGCGTCCAAGTATATTATGTAGCTGGACTCCTGATTGGGATCGTACTCGTCTCCCATGTACTCGTTGTTTGCTTTCGCATGTCTTAAAAAATATTGCACGATACCGCCCCTGATACATTTCTCGATGAAAAGCTTCATGTCGCATTGATCTTCCGCGAGAAGCTGCAATCGGATGCTACTGTAATACAACATGGCATTACAGGTGAATCCCGGAAGACTCACGAAGTGCGCAGGGTCGACTTTGTAATCATGAATAGCGGTTTGACGAGACGCTTGGAGCACGTCGAATAGGATAAGCACGTCCAGCTTCAAGTATCGATCGTGGAAATCACCCAGCGAGCAGCATCGAAACTCGTTCCACATACGTTTGGCGTGCGCTTAGTCTTCGTCGGAACACATGGAGTCCTTCAAGGTTGAATTGAAAGCGTCTTTCGACGGAAGATCCGTCTCCGAACTTTTCGGGCCCGTCGACGTACTCATATGGGTACACTCCTTTCCTTCGAATAGCGTCCAAGGACACATCTGGGAAATGATCTCTTGTAACTTCCGGCATGTCCAACATGGCGACGCATTTTTCGAGGCTAGCCTGGAGAAAGCGGTAAGAATCGATGAATCTAAGTTCAATTCTTCTGTATTTTGGCTTCTAACCAGCAGCGCACAACGTGCACTCATCGTCGCAGGGGATCATTTTGCTCATCTTACCATGATAGCCCGGTGGAATATTCACCCACTTGCTGATAGTAATGTATTTCTCGTCGGTCTCGGCAATCACACGGATGGATTTTTTGTCATAGCCCAGCTCTTTGACGAAATAGTAAAGATCATAATTGCTGAGCCCGTGGAAAAATACCGGCACAAACTTGGCAGTTTGAAGCTTCAAATTGCATCTATGGCATAACGGACGGATGTACTGGCCCGTTACGTGATTGTGGTGTGCCACTTTTATCACACAATCATCAAATTTGGACCCGCAATTTGGACAATGTGTAGCACAAACAAACCTCAATTCTTCGTCTTCGGTAAGATCATTCATGGGTTTAGTCCTGAACAAAACATCACCCCATTCCTCCACTTCTTTGACTAGGAATTCCAGGAAGCGTTTTCCAGCCTCGGGTCCTCGGTAAAGAATCGGTTCCTTGCTATCTTCGTCCGCTCCTACCATCCAGTGCACGTAGTATGCGAAACTGCAAGGTATGTGCTCGTGGTAGGCAGTAGTTGAAGATTCGCCGGATCGGGGTCGCAGATCGCCATGGGCTTCAAGAATGCCTCGAAGTCCGCAACGATGACAACGGGGATCTCCAGCTGGGACTTGTACTTTCTGAAGAAATGGGAACCACCAGGGAACACGCACCTGGATGGTTGATGCTGCAGGCATTCTCTGAGGTGCTCCTGCCAGCCTCTCCTTGGCGGTTCTTGAACCTAGGTTGCTGAAAAATGCCATACATCGATAACAGATTTCGATTTGATGTTCATGTTTCGTTATCTCGCTTCCGACCAGCTTCGAAAGATCATGGATGAGGCAATAATGGTGCTGTTTCACATTTTTTATCAACAGCATGTGCACTACATTCACCTCATCACCTACAATTTTGCTGATCCGAAGCGGAAAAATAGCTAGTTTTTGTTGCTGATTGTATATCCGTACACATTTACACCGATTGGAATCTCGTTCTTTTGTTGATAGGCTTTTTCGAATTTTTCGATTTTTGTCAGCTGCACAGGAAATTTAACGTCTTCGAAATATTCATCCAATTCATTCTCGTACTGGCTGTAACTTCCAACGCGCGCAGAGTTTTTTGTTTTATGAAGCAAATGGGCCAGGAGGCACCATTTGAAACACTGGTTGTCGTTGTTCTCAATGTTAAGAACGGCTTTCTTGTTTTCGATCACCTGCGGGAGCTTCACGTAAGTCGATCCCGAAAGAGGCTTGTATTTGCTTATGTTGATGTTGATGATGTGTATAGTGTTGCAAACACTCCAACCCGATCCTTTGCCTTGAAACTCTTCCTGCTTCCGGACGATCTCATTCACTAGCTTGTCGTAAAGTTCGCTTATCACCTCCCTCTCACTTTCCAGCAGAAGTTGTTGCTTTGTTCTACTGGAGAACACGTGAGTTTGTTCCGACGAATGCTTCTGGAACAACGAATCCGAAACCATGTCCAATTTGAAGGGGCCCTTGTCGAGAGTGGAAACCAAAATCTTAACCACTTCTGCTTTCTTCTCCTCCAGGAAAATTTCGGCACTGCAGGCCAAACCCCTATTCTCGCTGCTGAGGCTGTAATTTGCCAACATATTCCTGAAGGCCGTTCTCTTCGGCTTAATGCATTCTGGGTCGCGTGCTTCAGCCGATTCTGTGATCTTCGTTCTCTTTCCATGGCTCAACTGGTCATCGTTTGAAGACTGCTTTCGCTTTACCCCACTCTTCTGATTGACGGTCAAATTTTCTGTTGTTATCACTTTCCTGGATGTTGGGGAAGGTTTGGTGATGCTGGCGGGTTCTTTCGACGAACCAGGCCGTTGAATACATCTTTGTTTATGCCGATTTAGGTGGGACTTGGTTTGCGGGATATTACAGAAGGGGCAGGGAACTTGGGGTTGTTTCGTCTTCGGAACTGACGACGCAGTGGATGTGTGTTGTGGCTGCGACATTTTTTCTGCAACAGAGAAAGCCAATTTTTCAGGGATATGCAATAGGCTATTATATACACTTTGGGGCCATTGGTTTGATTCGAATCTGTAAGTAAACAGTAAGACGCATCAAGATGCCGAACAATATCTTCGGCCACTCCAGAGGCGGCACGGATACCGAGCCACCAGACAACACTGAAATTCTGAAACTCGACCAACGAGTGAAGAAACTTCGCAGCGACCTGCTGACTCTCCAGAACACTCTGTCCTCGAGCCTACAAGATGAGATCGCAAGTCTGGAGAAAACATTAGTGGATCAGATCCTGAAGATCGAAGCGGAATTCAAATCCCTGTTCGCCAAGTATGCTGATTTAGCATCCTTGGAAAGTTTGAGCGGCATTCAGGAAACAGTGAACAACCTGCGAGAGGAATTATCTAACCTACAAAAATCCAGAGACATTATTCAACTAAAAACTAAGTTTGAGGAACAGGAAACAAACATCAAAGCTAGCTTGAGCGAACTTCAAAATGTTATTTCTAACATTAAGATCCAACTTGAAACCAAGCCGGCACCCGAAGACATACTTCTGATCAATCGAGCAGTGGCCGATCTACGAAACGAACTCGGTAGTTTTCGGGATGAGATCCCGTCTCTGATATCCTTCGCAGAACTTGAAAACTCGGTGAAAAACTTCAGGGAGAAACTTCAAACCGTCGAAGAAGCCATTTGCCAACTTTCCTTCGTCCGAGGAACTGAAAATTATAGGAAAGTCTGTGGCCAACATCAAACTGCAACTCGAGACGTACGAGGATTTCGGTAAAATCCAAGGCACCGTAAGCCACATCGAGGACACTTTGCCGACCATGAGAACTGATCTATCGACCGTGCAGGAAGCTTTGGAATCGGAATTGCCAAGCATAACGGAAACCCTGACCACCGTTCAACAGCAAATTGCCAAGCTGGAAAGCCTTAACACCGAAACCGAACTTTCACACTTCCATCACCTGATCGACGACATACAGAGCAAGTTGGAAACACTGTAGCAATCAACCCCTACACAGGACGACATGACGCGACTCCGGGATGCGCTGGGTACGATAGCCGACGCCAGTGAGCTGGACGCCGTGAGAAAAGCTTTGACCGCGCTGCAGAATACAGTCGCCAACTTACCAACATCGCAGGAACTGAAAGCCGTGAAGAGGGCAGTGAATCGTTTGCTCAAATCCGAGGACGTGAAAAACATTCAGATTGAAATCGTGCAAATTCGAGACACCATCGCCACGATGCCCACCAACCAGAACGTCCACGAGCTGCACAGTATGTTCGCAGAAATCAGGTTCACGACCTCGCGACACAAAACTCCAACCTGAGGCTCGTCGAAAGCTTGCAGCAGATCATCGCAAACGTGAAACTTCGAATCGACGACGTGGAGACCGGTCAAGAGTCTGCTTTGGCTGATTTTGACGACAAGCTTCGCGAACTGAACGAACACTTCAAGCAACTTCGCGTGGAAATCAAGATCAAAGCTTCTTTCGACAGCATCGTCAACCTCTTCAGCGAACACCTGGAGCCCGTACAGAACAAACTGGACGACGTGCAGGAGGAACTGCGAGCCAACGTCGGCAGCCTGAACGTTAGCCTAGACAACTTAAAATCGACAGTCGTCCTAGAGATATTCAGCATCCCAAATCGAGAATTTCCGTCCCCTTTCAATCCACGAAGCAAACTCTACATGCTCACTCCTGTCAAGGCATACCATCAATTTTACCTCAGGATAAAACTTCAGTTTGTCAAGGTAACTTACTGGTCGCTACTGCGAGCCCTTCACTATCCGACTATGACTGTGACGAATATAGGGGACGAACCTAAAGTTCGCAATGTAGAGCTGGTTGATTTCACACATCTCGAAAGTGGAGAGACTGCATATGCCGAGGATGCTTCGCAAATCATAGACATTCAAGTCGGCGATAAACTGTATGTAGAGAACCCCACGTTCTCTCCAGCACAAAATCCCATCGTCATCGTGTTCCTTTTCTCACACGACGTCCAGTAGAAGCAAGTAAAATTTTGTAATGTAAACTTATTAAAGCTCAAACGAGACTTTCCTGATTAGCACAAAAATACACTGCTATTGTGCGATCACGAGATAATTCGAGTTAATAATATGCAATGTAAAAGTAAATTCCAAGTTAACTCGGGTTAATAAAGCAAGTAAAAACATAATTGCTGTACTTACCTCTCTCGAAGTAAAGCTGTTCTTTCTCCATCTTGCGAAAGTTTTCATGCAATTGAACACACCGTGCACCACAAGCTCATATAGATCTCAGACACTAGAGTTAATACAGCAAAAATGTCACTAACATTTCACGGCAGGAATGCTGTTAATATAGTCACTCCAGTCAACTTCTCGCTAAGCACTGCGAAAAGCCGAGGCGATGTATGGCGTGGTAGGAAACGATATCGATCCGTCTAGGAGTTGACCTACATACATCGTTCCGCCTTGCTCACTCAATTAGAGGCAAAGAATCGCGTAAATAGCATTAGCGACGACTCCTATACAGATAGTTTTACTTTTAAAGATTTTCTTTCGAAGCCAACGCCCTTTTTTCCCTTGCGTAATTAACCAAGAACAGATCCGCCCGAACGGCGAAAAGAGGCTCATCGGTAGAGGAAATGCTGGAATTTATATTGTTTCTCGCGTTTCTTTGTTTTCGAAAGCATACTTACTCCCCTGAAGAGCGCTCGTTTTGATTTGTTAGCTAAATTTAGCTGTCGGCTCAAACAACAGTAACAGCAAGCAAAAAATATAGTAAAAGCGTTTGTTTCTTTTCTCGGTTAAAGAGCCAAAAGTGCCACTTATCTTCGCTAGAAACAATATTGAAATTTTATTTTCACTTTTGTGTTGTACAGTCACCATAAAAATATGAAATGTACGGGCTCACAAAAGACTTCGAGGCTCACGCGCACAAAATTGATCACAAAAGACGCGCCATGAAATGTTCGGGAGAGGGGAGGGGTGGCCACGCTGTCTGAGGTGACCTGACCAATCAGAGCCATTCACCATTGGGAGAGGTTATGTTAGTTCGTGCATGATAGAATAAATGTTGCCAACTCACTAGGTTAGTTTAACTCGTAAAATATTGTGGTGAAATGTTGATGGCACAGTTGGCAACGCTGACAGTAAGGTTAACGTACACCGTGAACAACCTTAAAATATATAGCGTAAACGACATGTTGCCAACTCACTAGGTTAGTTTAACTCGTAAAATATTGTGGTGAAGTTTTTATGGCAGAGTTGACAACGCTGACAGTAAGGTTAACGTACACCGTGGACGACCTTAAAATATACAGCGTAAACGACATGTTGCCAACTCACTAGGTTAGTTTAACTCGTAAAATATTGTGGTGATTTTTTGTGGCAGAGTTGGCAACGCTGACAGTAAGGTTAACGTATACCGTGAACTCTTGTAATATACAGCGTAAACGGCTACGCACAGTTGGCAACGCTGGCAGTGAGGTTAAAGTACACCGTGAACGACCTTAAAATATACAGGGTAAACGGCTACGCAGAGTTGGCAACGGTGACAATTACCTGCGTTAGGTTTGGAAAAACCGTGAAAGGGGGTTGTTATTTTGGGCTGTTTGTGCATCCTCATCGCGCTGACCTCTACATCAGATTCGAAATTGTCACCAGGGACGAAAATGCAGCTTACCCCGCAGGAGCCAACATCAGGTTGATAGACAATTTCGTCCCTCACCTCTTCTCCCAGGTGGAAGTGAGAAAGCATGGCACAGTCATCGACAGGATGGATAACCCCGGACTAACTTCGACCATCGTGGCGACCATGACGCTCTCGAAGTCAGAGAGTTCGTACTACAAAGCGGCGGGTTTCGAAACCGACAACAAATTACCCGGGAAACTCAGCACCGTGCTATTCCCTCTGCGACTCCTCTTTGGAATCTTCTCCGACTACAAGGAAATCATGTGGAAGGGTGGTCTGAGGATCACTTTCAAGAGACCGTCCAACGACAACAACTTGTTTCTGCGATGGAAATCCACGACGGCTGGGGGCGCTGTGGACGATGCGAGCCTCCCGTCCGAGGGTAAGTGCGTGATAAAATCCATGGAACTTCGCATGCCGATCATCGAATACGAAGCTCACCACGCCACGAAGATCAAAGCAGGAATCCTGAAGAACTCGAACATCCCGCTGAGTTTCAGATGTACCAATTCTTGCAGAGGACGGTGTCCGGGCGATACTTCGAGTTCGACGTGACGACACAGTTCAACAGCATCCAGTACGACATGCCCGACTTCGTGGTGGTCGTGTTTCAAACCGGTCGCAACGGCAGACAGAATGCAGATTCGACTGTGTTCGACTACTGCAAAGTTAGGAACATTTACCTTAAGAACGGGCGTAACGAGATTTTCTCCAGAGAGAACTACAACCTCGCGGAAGATGATTACCTTAAGCTGTACGAAGCTTACACAGCGTTCAAGAGGGTCACCATGGAAGGATCTACCGACATGTACTACACGCCAGCGGAGTTTATCCAGAAACGTCCGATGTACGTGATCAACACATCGAAACGCAAGCAGGTGGTGATCAGCGACCGCACGAGCATCAAGGTTGTCGTGGATTTCCAAGAGGCGATCCCAGACAATACAGTATGCAGCGTGGTCCTGATTGCAGGGAAAAGTTTGTTTACGATGTAAAGAAAGAGAGAATCAATTAACAGTTTTGATATTTTTTATTGAAATGAAATAAATACAAATTAGTTACAAACCCCAACCGAGTTTTCTTTTCGTGTGCATTGCCATTGTCGTTCCCAGAGCGGCCAGCCTTTCACCCATGCCGGCGTCTCTGCTGACCACCCTCCGGAAAGCCCGGTGTTCCAAATGCATGTCGGCATCGTGCCTTGCTGCGAGATCCCTGTTGTCCCGGTACACAATATCATGGTCTTTGCAGGCAGCGTCCAAGGGATTAACCCCCGGATCACCGCGATCCAGTCGCGCGTCCAATTTGGTGCCGGGACCGCAGTATTGGTAGCCCGGAATATGCATCTTGAAAGGCAATTTTTTTATGATGTCGTTGATGAGTCCCTTCCCTTCCGCCAGCTTTCAGAATCGCGGGGGCAAGATGTTGATGATGTTGATCAGATACCCGATGGCTTTCGGTTCGTTGACGATGAAGCGGCTTAGTTTGGAAACGATCATGTCCACGATGCCAACCTTTTCGTTGTGAAAGTTTCGGTTTCCGGCCTTTCTTCTCCGGCGATGACCAGCAGCCGGTCCACGAGTTTACGAACGTCGTCCAGCCACACGAATTCCACGGGCAAATTGGAGTAGCGCTTGATACCGCTGCCGGTAGGCAGGCGAGTGGCGCCAGGTTCCTTCTTGATTTCGTTCCAAAACGGTTTGATGATGTTCCTGTACTTCTCGCTGCTACTCGACTTGACCCTGTTCTGAGATGGGTCGTTGTTCTAATACAAAGCATCGGTCATCTTGAGAATTTCCTTGTAATTGTCGTAATCCTCTTCGGAATACACGTTGGCGTCGGGGGGTTTTCTAGTGATCACTTCCCTTAGTCCCGGCGTGCCTGCGTACTTCTTGAAGAAACCTCTGCATCCCGCTCGGCTCTCGTTGTAGATGATGATATCGTCCTTGTCGAACGTGACGTGCCAACTGCCTATCTTCCACACCACGCTCCCGGAAGGGTCGGGTGATGGATATAAACCGAAAATATACAGCGTAAACGGCTACGCAGAGTTAGCAACGCTGGCAGTGAGGTTAACGTACACCGTGAACGACCTTAAAATATACAACGTAAACGGCTAGGCAGAGTTGGCAACTCTGACATTTACCTGCGTTAGGTTTGGAAAAACCGTGAAAAAGGTTGTTATTTTGGGCTGTTCGCGTTTGAAAAAAATTCAGCGTTTCTCGCTTTTGGGCTGTTCTCGTTTGGAAAAAAATCGGCGTTTTTCGCTTTTTTTCTGTTCGCGTTTGAAAAAAATTCAGCGTTTTTGGGGTTCGCCCGGGTGAGTCAGCTTCCGCATTTTCCTACTACTCAGCACTTCCCACAAAATCTTCTCTTCGTCTGGTTCGGGTTATCTGCCGCGCCGAAACGCACTGCAGGTAGCTAGGACTTTCTGGGTTAATTACTTTATGGTTCAGCATGTACATAGGCTTTTCAAATTTCAAGATACAAAATTCTACTGTTTGTCCCTCTTCTGGCGGGAGATGAATGACAAAGATGTCGCGGTTCCTTCAGGTTAACACAATCAACCCTTGTGCTCATAACCTGCAAAGAAGGGAAAGACAATAATAAGAATTTGTATCCATCTTTATATCCATCTGCTTCTTTTTGCCCTACTGTGTTGATTGGTCGACAATTGATGACTGTCAGCTAGTTCGAAGAAGAGTTTGATCCGAGAAGTGGTTCCATAGTTAGCTTCTGTAAACGTGAGATTACGATAGGATCACGGAGTGCTTGAGATCTCATTGTCATGCATTGCGAGTGAAATTTCGATTTATTTGGTTCAGTTTACTTTGCTCTTCTGCCACATTTGGCTAATTGCGAAGATGGGGATGAGTGAAGATATGAATAAATTGATCAATGGACACTCACAAACACCCATGATCAGTCCGGAATTCGAACTCGGCACACCTGGCATCATCACTCCACCACGGGGGTAGGCGAAGTGAAATTTCGAGTGTGAAGTAGGATCGACTGATCGACCAAATGTCCAACACATTGACTTTCTAAATTGGTGTCCCACTGCCACACAGGAGACCGGGTTTGACTCCCAGAGCGGTTGATCTCACATGTGATGAAGAATAAGTCACATTTCAATTAAGGAAGGAAACAAGGTATGTAGTCAACTTTATATAGTAGTGTGCATGCTCTAGAAATAATATTTTTCAAAATTCTACATATTTTGTGATTTTTCTTCATTTAGCCTTCACCTGGGTGGTCAAAGGTCCATCTACCCACAACTTCAGTGGGTTTTATTGGATTCCGTTGCTTGACCGGAACCTTTCTTCTCGCACAATTTAAATTCGGTCCTAGTAGTGTATTGTTCCATTAAGAAAAGGTTACTGGATTGTATTTAAATTGATCCGGAAAATATTCCTGCACCGAATTTTAATTGAACCTACTAAAAAGGTTCTTGGACAGTGTTTAAATTCAGCTGCAAAAACTTGGACAGAATTTAAATTTTACAGAAAAAGGAGTTCCTGCACCGTATTTAAATTCATACGGAAAAAAGGTTCTTGGACCTAATTGAGGCCTAGAACCCATTTACACTTGCTGATTTTCTCTTCCGGATGTGAAATGAATTTATTTACAATACCTGGACCATTAACAACCCTGGGATTGTTAAAGATTAGGGAACGCATACATTCTAATTTGTTCTATAGGATTCTGTTATAGGACCGGAACCTTTTCTCTCGCAGAATCTAAATTCGTACCAAGTTGCGAATTGTTTCATTTCAATACGGAACTTTGAACCTATTTAAAACGATCCGGAATAAAATGTTCGTTGACCGTATTTAAATTCTTCAGGAAATAAGTTTCCTGGACAGAAATTAAATTCATCTGGAAAAAAATTCATGGACCGAATTGGAAACGTTACAGATGAAGAGGTTCTTTACGGTCCAGAACCCATTTACGCTTGCTGATTTTCTCTCCTGGATGGGAATTGAATTTATTTAAAATTCCAGGACCTTTAACAACTTTGGCCTCCACCCGCAAATGCAGACGAAGTATCTGCTGCTTAGACGGGAAAGTTGACTGGACATACAAATAGAATTAATCCGAAGTTATATAACAAATAATAGTTACTTACATAATAATATCATGAAATATGGAGAACCAGATTACTTATCAAGCATTTTCTGTTATTTGTCTATCCTAGTGTGAGCGAAAATCTTTTGCCCTTGGTGGTGAACTCGGTTCCTGCAAATTCAAGATCGCATTTTCTAATTTTCATTTCTATTTGGGCCGACGGCTCCGTGGTGGAGTGGTTAGCAGGTTACGCTACGAAACAGAATGTCCCATGTTCGAATCCTGGCCTGAGAATGTGTCTTCTTTGTGATGGTCCTGTCATGAAGTTAATCTTAACTCATTCTCATCTTCACGATTAGCCAAAAAGTGTCAGAAAAGTGAAGTAAAATTAACCAAGTCAATCAATAATTTTTATTTCGTTATTTTACTCCACTTTTCTACCTCTTGGGTTAAATGCGACGATGAGATTGAATGATGATCCGAAGGAATAGCGATGCGAGTCATGATGCAACCACACCTGTCCAAAGTCCGAACCTTGGACCTCTGGTTTCGTAGTGCGTCACGCTCATGCTTCGGGAGTGGAATTCTTTGAATGAAAAACTTTAAAAGTAGGGTGAAAGAAATCAACATTGTACTGTGCAAAAAAGCCATGTTTAGGTCCTCTAAAGAAAACTACAGTTATTCAGTAAAATTAATTTTGAAAGACAAAGCCTGCGAAGTGTTTTTCCATTCGGTGACGCGTGGTCATCACATCGAGTCCCATCTAGCTTTGAGAGTGTCATTCGCTTACATTTTGATTTCAAGTAGCTTCCCAATTGTCCTCACGATGTTAGGCCATCACAGAAATTTGGGAGTTTCTACCAGGGATCTAACCTTGAAAGACTAGAGCGCAATAATTTGAGCACGTGGGAATTTTGTTGTTTCTATTGCCATCATATATTCAGTTTTGCACGCGCAAGGAAGATTACATTTAAGAAGTTAGATGTATGCATAAAATTTCATATATATAGTCATCATTCTTCAATGTGTACAGTACGACGACACAAACGACTCGTGCATTTCCCATAGAATAGTGGTTACGGGTGTCGTCTTGCACTAAAGGCCGCCGGATTCGATTCTGGTATAAACAATATATGTGGGATGCCTCTCTTGAACTCATTACACAAACATTTTATTTTCGCACCGTTGTCATACTTGTGCACCTGATTCCAGCAACTTTTTATAACTAAAGTGACGGGAGAGGGTTTTCTCTACTTCTCAATTTTCTTCGAGCAAATTTACAAATCTAAGGAGTAAGGACTAATGACATTGTTCTTGGTGTCTCAAAAATCTGACATAAGAGAAAATATGTGGATTTTTAAAGACTGTCTAGATGCCATTAATTTAATAAGTTCATTCTGCATTTAGATTCCAGAATAATGGCCGTCGATTTCGCGAGTCTATATCCGTAAATTTTTGGGGGCTACAGGAGAAAATAATGTTCTCTTCCAATAACATTATATATATATATATATATATATATATATATACCATACATATACTTATGTAGTCTTATATGGTATATTAATAGTTTGCTAGTTTTTAATGGTTTGATATATTATATAAATATTATTAAGTTTTGAGCCCCCCCCCGAACTGATCAACCTAGCTACGTCCCTGCATTTTAGCAAAAACATGCAATTTTCCAGCAGACTTTTTTATGTTCATTCTTTTAATAGCAAACATTACAGACATGATATACAGGTTGGACCTTCACTGTTTAGAATCTCTGCATATAAATGACATTAGTTCACTCTTCCAAATTCATTCCCCACACTTATTCAGTGTGACTTAGATGAAACCTGAGAGAAAATCATACTTTGTGACTTTCCCTAACAACCTAGATTTCAAGATTGAAAACTTCTTACAGTATGTTCTTCCACTTGTTTCTTTATTGTCCGGTTCTCGTCAGCAATTCCAGTGACTAATTCCCTTTCACTGAGATGCCTGCCATTTCTGGTACATCTATAGGACAACAAATCTCCACATTCGAGCAAATTTGAAGACTTTATTAGTGCTATATTATTTCATTCAATCAACATATTTAGGGATCGGTTGGGTGATGATGGAATACTAGTGTGGGCAGACATCAAGTTAAATGGACGTACAGAGACGAGGAACTCCAATAATATATGAAACTTTTTAGAGTCGCAGTCGACACAGATTTAAACTTCTAAGATGATAATACATGGATGAATCGAGCCAAATAGTTCGATGACTTCTTGAAGATGAAGAAATCACCGCATGGACTGGCCACCGAGGTCTCCAGGAAAAAATACTGGAGACGAGTTGCAGCCCTCCAGTCTCCACCAAAGACATTTCCAGAGCTCCGCACTGCTCTTCGTGGGGAATGGAACCGTTTACGTCGTTGCAAGGCTGTGTATCTGTTGTGGATGATCACGCCCCATACAAACTTCTTTTTCTTGTTAAGGAAGCAAT